>NW_020884909.1:1883813-1917367 GCF_003945725.1 Corapipo altera | reverse complement strand
TAATTTTACAGAAAACAGAGAGGACAGAAGGGTTAATAAACCAGAGTTAATTTTACAGAAAACAGAGAGGACAGAAGGGTTAATAAACCAGAGTTATTTATATACTCATGGAATAACATTCCCTCTAATTAATAAGATAGCCAGACCATCTCCTGCTTAAGAGAACAAAAGTAATTTCAGAAGGAGAAACTAAAGTGATTCAGTCACCTCAGAAAACTGAAAGGGGAAACTAGCAGTAAAAGTCAAGATGAACCAAGCAAGAGGAAGACAAAAGGTCTTGAACCCTGGCTGCCACCAAAACCAAATTGAGTTAAATCAGAAGAGACATATATTTGGTGCAACTGTAATGTAAACACAGTAGAAATAGTCTTATTTTCCCAAACATGTATTTTCTATTCATATGATTGTGTTTTGTGTTTTAAGTGTTTAGAATAAATGTTTGCAGTTGCTCTCAGAAACTACAGTATCCCAGATCACACCAGACACATCTTCAGGCAAAGCTTTCACCAGTGTAGTTAAGGTAATGACTGGAATGCATTCCTAAAATCAGGAGTCGCACAGAATAATGCAACAATCACATATATCCATTCTTAACTATCGTGATCTACCTCATAAATGGTTAAAAGGTAGGCCCGAGAATTTTCCTTTGTAGAGTGATTTTTCAGCTCAGCAAACCCAAATTGAAAATACGTATGTTGGAAGCAAAATCAATTCCACAGCGTGAGTCTCCAAAACTAAGGAAGCTTATAACAAAACAACAGTTACTATCTGTAGGACAAAATCATGCCACCACTGAAAAAAACCCTACATTTGTCTCTGACAGAAACACAGGAAATAGAGTTTTTCCTCTAAGTATTTACATAACAAGCAAGAAAACACGCTTTGAAAATTTATTACCTTGCTTCTGTTCACAATTCACAGCGCATCCCAAAATAAGCTGAAGCATTCTCCCAAGCTCTGCAGCATCAGCATGCTCTCCAATCAGGTTAACATCAGGAAGGGTGAAGTCATTTATCTGTTGCCCCAGAATCTGTGTAAAGACCCAGTAATTACATGGTTGTATCACTGCACACATACATTTTGTACAACGATGATTCATAATCAAGAAGAGCAGTTCAGTCTTACTTTAAATCCACCTTTAAAAAAAAGTATATCGCCTAACATCCAAATATTAAATCATACTGTTTGGCACAAATAATATTTGGGAGAAGACAAACATGACCAACACGACACTTATGAGCATCAAGTCGTAAGCAACTACGAGTTACACACTCGGCAAGATTTTTTTTCTCCAGATAAGAAGGTAACAAAAGCAGGCCACCACATGGATAATTGATTTTTTTTTAAAGCATTCCATTAAAAAACCCAACACCTAAAACCACCTCATGTAGCACAAAATATTATACACAAATCTGACATTTCTTACTACTATAAAGCCAAGAAATTAAATATTTCACCTATATAATACATATATCTAACACTGAGAGGTGAAAAATATAAGCAAAAAACTCAGATCACTAAGTCCTGCACTTCTAGTAAATTTAAGGATAACTTGCAAGTCTCACAGCTAAAAGAGATGCTCCATGGAAGATAATCTGAGTTAGTAGTACAATGATATGTAATTAAACAGCCCACATGCAGAAAGAAAGAAAAAAACCAACAAAACAAGAGTCCATGTGACTCACAATAGTGTTATCTGATTTATCATTAAGACTACATTAATGATTGTCAGTAGATGGAATTAAACAATTCTGCTAAATTGCTCTTTATTGAAGAGAAGCTTGAAAATATGAATATGAAATTTGGAATTAAAACACATCTATGACACATTAATTGCAGATGAAAAGAAACTAACTTCTTAAACAGGGTGTAATAAGGAAACAATGACTATAGAGGGAATCAGTCGTTTGCTGCTTGCCCTTTATGTGCAATACTTGAGAAAACAAGAAACTAGGTAAAGGTATTTAGAAAAAGTGTGTAATGTATATGAAGACCACAAAGAAAACAAGGCACTCAGAAGTTTTCTAGAGCTGGGTTTTGTGGGAGTGTTGTGGTTGAGTTTTTCTTGTTGTGTTTGGTGTTTTTTGTGTTGTGGAATTTTTTAAACAGTTTTCTCAAAGAATTAGTTTCAACACTACTAAAAATATCTGTATACTTTAAAGGACCAAGATTCATTCCTGTTGGAAAAAAAACCCCTGAAAGAAATATGAAAATGGAGGACAGTAACTATTTTGACTCTGCAGTAACTATCTTGAGATGAAAAAGAGCATTTAACCCTTTTTCAAAACGTTACAAAATACCTTTAAAAACTAAGTAAATATCTTTACAAAAGAATTTTAAAATTTCAGTTCCAGAGAAGTAGAATTCTGCAGCAAGATTAGTGGGGCATAACAAAGCATGCGAGCCATAAATAGTTAACTTTGGCTTCTTGTTCTTCCATACTATAATTGATAAAGACAGCAATGTAACATAGCTATTGAAAGACTGTCCTGAACACAACACAAATTTCTGAATTCTGGAGAAGGGAAAATGTTAGCATATACATTTTTCAAAGTCTTTTAGCTACATCAGGTAAAATCCACATGCAATCACACCTATATCTTAGTACAAGGTGGCTCTAGGAGAAGGAATCAGATTGAGGAAAACATAAGCAGGATTCACAGTAGAATCCTGTCATCTCAACTATCACCACCACCATTGCCTCCCTCAGCAGAAAAAAAAAAGAAACTAAACCAAAATCCAGTCAGACTTATAAACGTGCATTACCTTTGCAGAAGTTAGTCAGCTTGAAACAGCTCAGAACTTGCCTAGTAGTAAAGTTTTCACACCAGAGACTTAATCATCATATATACTAACCAACCAAAAAGAAGCTTGCATCACTTTGTCTTAGTAATATTAATTTTCCCTAAAAAAAACCCAGTGTATCTTTTTAGTATTTCCAGTTATGACCAGTTTGCCTAACCACCGATTTTCAACATTTATTTCAACATGGACACCTAATCATTTACTGAATGGCTCATAAGTCTAACTTTTTTTCTGAAAGACTTCAGTTTATTAACAAATGACTTATTTGACTGAAGTATTTATAAGAAGCCAATATTTTGAGACAAGCATAGATTTTGTGCTGTACAGATCAATTTGTCTCAAAACATCACTGAAAATGAAAGCACATTTCAGCTGAAGATTCACCACTGGAAAAAATACTGTATTCTGACTCCTCTGTAATGGTTAATTTCTGAGTTTGCTCAGAATAAGAGAAAATGCCAAGGGGTGACTCCAATATTCCAGAATTAAAATATTTCATATAAAATCTTAATGTGGGGAGAGGCAAGAAATGCTTTACTCTCTCTCCTTACAAGAAAACTAAGGGAAAAGGTAGACTTTAGCTGCAGAGGAGGAGGGGACAAAAAATCAAACACAGGTACTGTTGAAATCCATGACCAGGACATACTCAATAAAGCCATCTACTGTTTGTATGACAGAATTTGCACATCAGGCTCCCCTGGGACCTCTGAGTAGTCAATAAAACAAGTGAGAAGTTTTAGAGAAGGTTAAGACTAGATAATAGGCCACAAATCACTATCTATGCCAAGAAAATATCAGTATGTAACTTGTAGAATACAATTTATACTCAAGCAGTTAACTAAAATATGTAACTATAAAGGTATGTAGATATGTAGATTATTTAAAACCATTCTCACCTCATGATTGTAATCCAATATTCCTTTCAAAATTTTCTTCAGGTTGCTTACCTATTTGACAAGAAGGAGGAAATACAATAAATACAGGAGATAAATTACAGAGAAATGATCTTTAAGTAAGTAATCACAGAGGAATCACACAAAAGAAGCATATAATTACATAATCATGAAATTTATGCAATAGTCTCTTATGATCAGACTTCCAGACAGGATCACAAATCTTTATTAATTGAAAGAACCCATTTCTATTTATGAAAAAGATCACATTGTCTTGGATAGGCTTTAGATCAAATTTTAAAGCACAAACTTTTTTTGAGTACTTGTTTATCTTAAGATTATTTTTGTATGCAGAAGTTGAAGCATTCTTTTCCTCCTTTCTTCTCTTGAAGTATCCTAGTAATCCACTCTCTGCAGAGGCAAACCTCTTCTTCCAAACCAAAACCAGCTATTGCTCAATATTCTTCTTTATTCCCAACCAATGTAAATTTAAATTGTTATCTTTCTCAATAATTATTCCTCTTAGTTCTTTCACTTTTATTCTTGTCAGTCCCTCCCCACCCCCCTCTCAGTTCTTACAATTGAATGTCTGTCTTACAGTATCAAGGCAAAATTCACATTTCTCAGTGATGACTTCACTGCTATACAAAGGTAGCTTCTGTTCACTTGCATAACCAACGGCACCAGTTAAGTGTCTCCTGCTGTACAGAATCTATGCCACATTTCCCTGGTACTGAATACTGCTCCCTTCCCAAAAACCCATTTGCATCATGCCTCTGAGAATAAAGGGTGTGTTTAAAATTATAAAAATGCCCACTGGGTCCCGTAGGTGAAATTTAGACCAAAAAAAAGCTGAAAGTTACTTTACTGAAAGTAACCTCAACAGATTACCACCAATTTATGGGCAAGTATTTAGGCAAAGAATTCAGATAACAGTAGCAGTGCACTGTTTCCTGGGATTGAGGAGCAGTTGAGGGAGCTGGGGTTGTTTAGCTTGGAGAAAAGGAATCTTAGGGGTGACTTTATCACCTTCTGTAGCTACTTGAAAGGACATTGTATCTAGGGAGTTTGTCAAGTTGTGCCAGGGAAGGTATAGATCGGGTATTAGGAAGCATATTTTCACCAAAAAGAGTTATCAAGCATTGGAATAGGCTGCCCAGGGAAGCAACTGAGCCATCATCCCTGGGGTGTGCAAAGAGGTGTGAAGGAGATGCACAGATATGGTGCGTTGGGACACGGCTTATTGGTGGCCTTGGTAGGGTTGGGTTGATGGTTTGATTCTATGATCTTAAGGATCTTTTCTGGCCTAAATGATCCTATGACTCCATGAAGTCTGAACAGGATCTGCAGAGAATGAAAGCGATTGAAATAGGATTCACAAAGTTCTGTTGCTGACTGCAGTAGCCACCGCAGCAAACTGAAACTATAATGAAGGGAGAGCAAAACCTCTCAAGTTCCAACTGCCTCTGAAGCCCACAATAACTTTTAGACTCTTGATTGCATTCCAGAAATACTCAATTAGGAGATTCTGTCCACTGACAGAAGTCATTTACCTTTCAAACAATATGATGAAGCACTGTTAGGAAACATGATACTGAAATCCAGGGACAAACTCAACCCTTCAACACAGTCAACAGACAAAACGAGGTGATGAAAGCAAAATCCAAACTCAAGAAAGGAACAGACTACATACACACACTAAAAGATTTTTGCCATGAGATCCACAGTGATAACATCTGATTACCTTACTCCTATTAATCCACTCCCCCTTGGAAAGAAGCGCCAGAAACTGATCCCTTATTAAGATGTAAGAACATTTTTGTCTTCAAAATCACTGAATTTTAAGTGATGCAAGAAACAAAAATTCATTTGGACTTGAAAAGCGACACATCAAATACCCTGACAACCTAGAATGAGAACTGGAGATGCTACTTTACAGTAAGTATATAACAACATTTACTATCCCTCCCATAAGAGCATAATAATTAGTTTACACCTTCTACTCTGGAACATACACTTTTTCTGCACTACCCAGCATGTTTCTGTAAGAGCTACAACTATCTCTTAGCTATCTGCCCAAAAGCAACCACCACCACCACTCAAATGCGATGCACAATCATAACCAAAGTCTGCAACAGATTTAAGAATTTAAAGAAATTAAGAAATTTTATTTTTATGTCAAATCACCACAAAGAATACTGCGCTGATTGGAACATAATTTTCAAACTTGATTTCATTAAAATCTTCCAGTCTGTAATTTACCTGAGTCTGCTGCAGAAAGAGCCACAGAAACGCAAAGGCCATGTTGCAGAATTTAAGTCCACTTTACCGATGAGAACATTGTGAGGAACCTTGAACTTGAACATAATCCCAAAAAAATGAGAAACAGAATGCAAAGTATCCACCTATGAAATACTTCATTTCCCCTTTCCTTGTAAGCATTTTTTAATTAAAAGCCCTTAAACACAAAGAGTCACCTTCCTCCATATAACCTTCATAAAGCTTAGAGTTGAGATACTGGAACAAAACCAATATTGATCAAAATCTGTCACAAAAACTAGCACATAGGGCAGAATCCTTGGAAAAAGAGAACAACAAACAAAATCAAAAAGAAATCTTGGCTTTGCAATCCTATTTTATTTCACTGTCAACCAACAGTATTAGAGTAACTTTCTTTCAAGAATTAACTGTACCATCTTTGTATCTGGCACACAATCAGTCAACTGTGAGGGTAAAGCACTTTCTTTATAGACTGACTTAAACTTAACAATGATTTTCAGTATTACTCAGAGGGCTCTCAGCTTTTTTTTTTTAACTCATTTGCAGTGAATATACTTAGATGGTTCTACTGCCACCAGCAGAGAATCATCACAGAGAAACTACCACCAATGTTTTGTACTTTGAGATTCAACTCAGCAGCTCCACTAACATTTCTGAGGTCATAGCACAAGGAAGCAGCTGAATGAAAATGAACAGCCTGAGAAAGTGTAAAAGACAACCAATTAGATCAGAAATCTAAATCACAGCACGTGATGGTTGCTCAGAATTACTTTTCTCTTTCTTAAGCACATGGGGAAAACCTAACTCTAGTTAATGAAGATCATTAAATTATGTAATGACAGAACACAACAGATAGAATTTCAAATATCAGCCATGACTATTAAGTGCCATATCATCCTTTGGACATCAGCCCATGACTACATGGGATGGCTGTTTGCTTGCATCAGCAATGTGACTTCCTCCTTTTCCATACAAAGCACATACACTACCCTTCCAATCCCTTTTAACATCCGTTCCCTGCATCCACACCTCTGTTGGAAAACACATGAAACTTCCTGGGGTAAAAAAAAGTCACAACTATGCTTAAAAGCTGTTGCAGCTCATAACAGATGGACCATTAGGTGTTTCCAGACAAATCTCTATCCATTTTCAATCTCTTTTTCCATCTGCCCTTTCTGTTTTATTTCCCCAGTCTCCTTTTACAAAGGCCGGGAGCTAATGCATCCACAAAGGCAACCTGCACGTCCTCAATCTTTCTTTGAACACTTAAATTTCACTAATATCCACAGCAGAGCTGTGTGGGTGTTCTCCATGTTCAATTATCATTACTCTCTCAGGTAACAGCCATCTGGCTATAGTTTAGTACTACATACTTAGCACACAGCTTTCAGTATGAGACTAATCCTTAGTACACAGCATTAACCTGATAAACTGACTGGAATGAATGCAGGGATGATGCGATCTGGCAACACCATACAACCCAATGTTTGGTCTTTTTCTCTCCTATTTTTCTTTTCTTCTCACCTGTCATATGAAATCTCTATTTATTTAGTTGCAATTTACTCTCTGTTTCCAATCTCAGGTCTGTCTAGATTTCTCTCTATACAAATTTAGTTGTGTAACGAAGGGAAAGCCTGATGAAGTGGACAGCAGAAAATGCCCTTAAGCTTGTGATGGTTGACAAAAAGGGGGCATGGGTTATGTAACCTTTTGTTTTTTCTCCAACATTATAACAGCCAGCCCCCAATTTTGCATTATTCTTAGCATGACTGAAATCCTGTTTGTGCTGAAGACCCTGCGTGAATTGACTTATTTTTGTTTATTTCAGATCTTGAGTAACCTCTGGAAGTGTTGCTATGGCACACTCTCAAGCGTTCCAAGAATTCAGATATCTCATTAAGGTGCATTCTTCCCATCTGCACTTAAAAGGGGGGTGATGGGGGAGAAGGGGTAGGTGGGTGTGGGAGTGTGGGTGGGGAGGGAGCCTGTGCATGCATCGTTTGCATCGTTCCCACCACACACATTGGGTTTCTGACTTATGCTGCGTTTTGCAGAAGCATGTCTCATTGCTGATTACAGGTGGAACATAGAGAAAGACTATATCACTAGCTTTGGGGGCTATCCCCCTTCACACTGTCTTCTACAGAAAGAAAATCCCCAAAAGAACATATACAGTCACATCCTTGACGAGGAAAGAAAAATTAAATGTGGGTCTGAACACAGACAGCAGTCCCACATGCAACTTATATTTGGAGATGCTGTTGACTTAGGAATTTAGGGTATATCAAAAGAGAATTAAATATATCAGTTGCTAATTATCTTTGTGACAGAAATGAATGCTGGCTTACAATACACCTATAATCTCTGCTTCTTGCTTGAAGAAAAAAAAACATTCACATGACAGGCTTCCACCCGTAACAGATAAAAACCCTTTAAAAGGATGCTGTTGATGAATAAGTGCTCCTTACCCTGCAAAAGAATAAGAAAGTAGTAGCAAAACGATGCTGTACACTGAAAACTAGCTTCCATTACTCCACCAGTCAAGCCAGCTTGTACTGTAGAAGAATTCAGAGAAAACACAACTGTGCTACTGCAGGGAGTCAAAATTAGTTCTCAAAAATCATGTTTGTTTACTTAGATTGCAGCATTCATTGGTAATTCCATTTTGCAATATTATACCAAACAGGTATCACTCAAACTGTAATAGTTGCAGAAGGTCTAGTGGCTCCTGCTGTTTGAATGTGCTATTCAGTACTGGAACAAACACAGCTTGCTACTATATACATCAATAAAATTGTACTTTAAACTGATGCTGCAGTCTGAATGCCAAAGCAAAAAGTCCAGAAGTCAAAAATCAAGGAAATAATCTACTTCCTTCCTTTCCCAAGCTTCCCTCACTGAATAGAAGGGGAGGAAAAAACGGGTGACAATTTTATCCCATACCTCAGAGAGTCAACAGTTTATTCTGTAATTGCCAAAACTGACATGTGTGTATCAAATCAACAACTTGATTAAGGAATTTCATTCCTGGAAAATTTTAGCAACAGAATTCCTTTCTATGCTGTCTTCCATTTTCAATAAAGGTTTTATGTTCAAGATGTCATCTTCTTCAGCATGAAATGCTAGGTCCTACACAATTTAAACTCTGACTATATTAAAGCGTTCAGTTGTACATAATGAAAGAGATAATGGGTTTGCCTTTTTTTTTTTTTTAACCATCATAAAATTGCAGATGAAAAGTAAGTTTCTTTGTTGCCCAAAGGAAGACACAAACTGTTCTGCATGCTGATGTAGGCAACCCTGGAGAAGTAACATGTTTCTCTACTAAACACTGGTCAGCTGTAAAAACTAGAATGTTTGCCCAGTGATTCCTACTTTGCAAGTCCCCTGAGTTCTAACATTTCCCTTTTTCTATCCTGTGCATTTCTCAGTCTCTCAAGTCTGGCAACTTGCCCTGAAACCAAGAACATAAAAAGATCCTTGTGAATTTATCCATTTCTTTTAAACTGGTACAGCAACAGGAAAAATATTTTTAACGACCTCATTATTGCAGTTATCAGAAAATGAACTGCTAAACAAAAAAAATAATGAAAGCTGAGCCATACATTCTTGTTATTCTCCATACAGGACAACACACAATTTATAATTAATAATCACATCACTCATCACCTTCTCCCAGGTAATAAGAGACAGGACAGGACAAGAGGAAATAGCCTAATGTTGCGCCAGGGGAATTTTGGATTAAATATTAGGAAAAAACTTTCATGGAAAGTGTTGTAGAGCATTGGAACAGACAGCCCCGCCAAGTGGTGGAGTCACCATCCCTGGAAGTGTTCAAAAAATATGCAGATATGGCATTTGGGGACACATTGTAATGGTGAACAAGGTAGTGGCACTAGGTTGACAGTTAGATTTGATCTTAAATGTCTTTTCCAAGGCTTAATAAGTCTATGATTCTATCATTTTCTGAGTACTTCTATCAACAGTGATTAGGAGGGCTGTATCAGGCCTACACTTACCTCTGCAGGCCCTCCCAACCACAGTTTCACAAAGCAGAACTACCTGCACGTTACATTTTGGATTGTTTTGATATATGTTCCCTTCCCAGACTGGCTCCTTCACTGAGAGCTTGTACATGTGGTGATTATTATACCACATGGTGTCAGAGGCAAAGAGTGACTACGTTCAGCAAAAGGAATACAGTGCAATCATTATCACGACTTATGAGGCAGTGAGGTAACCCAGTTATCAATTCTCATGGCACTTCTTAAAACATGAAAGGAAATCTACAATATGGAGTCATTCAAGTGTGCTGTCTACATGTTAAACCTAGTAACAAACACAGGCCTAAAAGAAGGCTGCAGTGAGGTGGGGGGTCAGTCTTCTCCCAGTTAGCAAGTGACAGGACAAGAGGAAATGGCCTCAAGTTGTACCAGGGGAAGTTTAGATGGGCTATTAGGAAAAAAACCCTTCACCAAAAAGGTTATGCAGCATTGGAGCAGGCTGCCCAAAGAAGTGGTGGAGCCACCACCCCGGGAGGTATTTAGAAGATGTGTAGATGTGCCACTTGGGGACATGGTTTAGTGGTGGACTTGGCAGTGCTGAGTTAACAGTTGGACTTGATGATCTTAAAAGTCTTTTCCAGCCTAAATGATTCTATGAATAGAAATGCACAGACTGAAGTGTTCCCACAAGCCAGACTATAAATGACTGATTGGCTGATAGACATCTACTAATAATGTTTACTCACATATAAAGAAGAGCACTTGGCAAAGTATAGGATTACTCTTCTGGTTAAAAAAATAAGAGTTAAAGTATCACACATATCTTTTAGTATTCTTCATGAAAAGGGAAGTGCTGTACAAAAAGCTGGATTATACATCTTTTTTAAACAAAAAAATAATAAGTCTTTAGTTCTTGTTTACATAGATACATGAAAAACTAGATGGAATGACATCAGAAAGAAACTGAAATTTGACCTGATGTTTTTCCACTGTCAGTCACATAAGGAAGTTACTAGATTGCTCAGCTTTTTTTTTTTTTTCACACCTGCTAAGCCTTGCATCTGCCAAATTGGTGGGAGACATAAAAAAATATTTATTCCTCAAGCTCCATATGACAGCTACAGAAGCTGCTGCTCTGCTTTCAATCAGCTGAAATGCTATTATAACAAACAGTTCTCAATTTGTTGTTCCCCACATTTAACAGCCAAGACTTCAGTATGAAATACTTAGAAAATTATTACTTAGGAAAAAAACCCCAAAGAAATATTTTACAGAAAAGTAAAATCTTGTATCCAGCTGTTCACTCGCAATTCCATACACTTCTTCGGAAAGGTCATTTAAATGAACTGCTCTCCGTGCAGCAGAACTCTAAAAGAGTTTTTTTAAAGCTTTTTTAGGGATCATGTCCTTTATTCATCAGTCAGTCAATATATCCTCATCAATGTACCCACATTTTTGCTGGCAGCCCTGCTAGACAAAACATTCTAAAGCATTCCAGACTTGCACACAGCTGGCCAGACAGCAGAGACCATGCCGATAGGTCTACTGACCAAATCAAAACATACACAGCAGCAGTGTGCTCCATCTCTGTCTCAGGCAACTCAGCCAGTGATGCTGACAAGCCTGCAAGTACTAAAGCATTTCACAGCTGTAGCCATTCCTGAGATGCTCAGAATGGTTTTTGGTGGCTGGAACATAGGAAACATGAACTAACAGTCAAACCACAACTGCTCTGTTTTCCCCATTAGTCAGGCTAAAAATGGAAATTTAGAAAGGTGCATAGATCACTCTCTGAACAAAACTACTCAGAAACTACACTACCATCTGCATGTACAACTGTGTTCTTGGGGTTCTAAAGCAAAACGTTCCTCAGTCATAGAACTGGAAATTTGATTGCCTTAAGGTTTGCAGAGAAAGAACTAGAATGCCAAGTGATACAAACGACCCAGCAAATAGACTGTGGTGGAAAACCATGCTGAGTAGAAACACAGAAAAAACGTAACTTCCTCTCCTAAAGCTCAGCAGTTCTGCAGAACTGAAAAAGTAAAAGGAAGAAACACTTTGCCATTTTTCTTTAAATATATTGCTTATTATGCTCCTCTTTTTATGCAGCTGCTTCTCAGAGCTCTTTCTTTAAAGCTACTTTCACACTGTGCATTAAAAAGAAAAATCTTTCATTCAACATCTGAAAAACAGGAGAGGTAATTGATGCATAAAATTTGTTTTAATATTTTCTTTTTAAATCATTGCAACCTATTTACAAGTTCAAAATGTCTTTGCTAAACTATGCAGTACTAAAACAACATAAGAAATTTAAAATTGAATAAGTGTAACTAAAACAGTTGAAAATTCAAAATTATGTACTATAAAGCAAGGTCCTAATCTGGGAATATGCTAGTGTTTAGGCACAATACTGTACTAAGAACTGAAACAGAGATTCACAGACAAGCAAAGTAATTCAAATACCTTCAGCCTCCAGTTATCTCCTACTTCTGTTTTGATTCTGTTCAGCCAATTTTCATCGAAGTAAGCAGGGTCTCTGAAACACAAAGAGTGTAGAGTATTCATTAAAAACAGGTTAGAGGAACTGTGAGTACACCTTAGTCATTAAGCCCCAATCTCAGGCTTGAGGTCATTTAAATGACTACCTCTTCTGTCTGACACGTTGCCTGAACATAGTAGTTCAGAATCCTGTTACTACTCATTTTTCTAAGGCCTTGCATCCTGTTGATAGCATAGCTTCATTTGTGTGCCATGGGCAATTAATGCTTTTGACAAAGCTGCTGCACTTGGAACATATTATGCCGCTTTTTCCTCCATAAATCCTACCTCTAATTTCTCCTCTGGGGCTGGAGCAATATTTAGTTGCACTCCTGGAAAGTGTTAAAAATAAATACTTTCCCACATATTGTGGATCCCTACTGCTGTACACTGCTTACAGCTACTCAACTCTTAAATGAAAAGCTTGAGACTGAACAACACATATGCTGTCTTTATACAGTGAAAAGAGTTAAAGGAGTAGGTCAATATAATATAAGGAATGGCTCATATTTCATCCAACATATAAAGATAATACAGTTCAGAGTGAAAAAAAAAAAAGCTCACCTTTTCTATTTTTTTTATTAGCAAAAGGCTCTTAAGAGTCAGTGTGGTAGGCCAGGTGACACTTCCACATGAAATATTCTATTTTCTGGACTCATACTTCTGCATTTTCCACTGAGTACTATTAGATTTACTGCTGTACCCGCTACAGATAGAAGGGTTCTGGACTGAGCTCTTTTTTTTAGGGGTAAGATGCCATGAGATCTCTTGGCAAAAGCTCAAGAAAACTCTGAACATGCCTGGAGAGTGAAATAACATTTATATCATATATACCGTAAATCAGCAATTGCACCGGTACTTTATTAGGGCACAGACTCTGCAGCCACACTTTGTACCCGATGCCCAGCATCTCCTGTATTCCACCTTTCCCACAATGTCTTCACAATGCACCAGGGTCTGCAAGCAGTACTACATTTACAATACACAGCAATGGAGAAAGATCACAGACAGCAATATTTCTCTACTGATACATTCCCATTGCTATTTTTACACGTTTTGTTACAGGTCTTCTGGTGAGGATTACAACATATTTCCTTTCCTTTAATATGGCATCAGCAAACATATATCTGGAAGAACAGCTTTAATTACTAGTTAAATAGATGTCTCCAAATTATTTCTAAATTGTCAAAATAGCACCAAAAACCGCCCTTAGAGAACCTTCATACAGGTTACACAATAATTAGTTGCACTGGAAAAACACTTTACCAGGAATACAATAAGCAGATAAGCAACAGGTTGGGTATCAACACCAATACAGAGACGATCCTCTCCTTCAAATAAATCACCTGCCCTTATAATTTCATTTCTGTCTTCGAAAGTCCAATTAAGTTCATGATTAATACCAAGAGAAACGCTTTCTCTATATATCAAACTATTGGAAATCAAATCTGAAATAAAAGCTATTCCACAAGGATTTCTACACATACTTTTTAAAAGGGGCTTCTAGATGTTAGGTCATTCACAGTCCTTGCTGCAAACAAGTCTTCCTCTGCTAAATTTTTGGGAATCAGGATTCAATCATATTCAGAATTTTTTAACTGCCTTAGTCTGTGTCATTAGAAAACAACAGTGTCATTCTTATGGTGTTTGAAAAAGCATCACCAAAGAAAATACAAAAAATGTGTGTTGAGAACTGCACAGCTAAACCTGACATCTCATTTTGAAGAATCACTGCACGAAACAAGGGCAGTGGATGGAACACAACCATTACCAGGAGATGACTCGTTCATGAACCAAGTATTTTGAATTCAATAAGTTCCTGAGCCTAGATCCAAACTTAGACCATCTCTTGCACTGGATAACTTTTCAGGTTTAGAAAGTTATTTGTGTATTAGTTGATTGCTGCCTAGTATCTGAATAGCACTGTAGATAATTGGGACTTTTCTTCAGAGCACTGTTGATAATGCTCTATCACTCCATGTGATGTTTTCAGCAGTGCTCATTTATACCATCTCCATCTTATTTTGTATGCAAATTTTCCTTTATTTAAGCAGTCATCTCTCCATATCACAGATGCCAAGAGACAGAAATACTCTTCTGAAGAAAACCAACCCACAGAGCATGTAGTATAACTCATGATTATTACTCATTTTGACAGTGGTACAGTAAACTGCTTCAAGAAACGTCTGTTTACAAAAAATTCCCTCCCCCAGCAATAATGTATTAGCATGGCTTTTGTGTTCTGCATGTGTCAAAACATACACAGTGTGCTGCAATGTATAATATATCAAATGAATAATTCATTAAGAGGACACGATGCACAGATGAAAATACAAACCATCTCTTACATTTACCAAGGCCAGTATGACACAGGAAGGGAGAATCAAAACAAGAGGGACACCTGGTACTAGCAGATTCCAGAGTGAGATGAAAGGAAAATTTTAAAACATAGTATAAAACAGGAAATTATGCTGTTCTAGGGATACCAGTGGACAGTAAAAACATAAAGAACATCTGAGAAGGCTAAAAAAAAAAAAAAAAAAAAAGGAAAGAAAGAAAATAAGGATGCAACTCAGAAGCTAGCTATGGCACTTCTACCAGCATAAGCTACATGATTTTAGGCAGACAGTCTACTCATAGACAGTTTAAACATCTTTTGTTTCCAGTCTTTCTCCTGGAATACAACAACACTCTGTAAAATAATCATCAACACTGATTATGTACAGGCATCTTATCTTACTGTATTTCATACCAGTGCGAGTCAGGACCAATAACCTTCACATCTGAAAACAAGCACACAGTGAACCTTACAGAATAACACAAAAAAAAAGTAAGCTAAAGCTTAGGCTGATTTTCCTCCTCCAAGACAATATAGTCAGCACTGGAGAATTTCATTCAACGGTACTTTAACCTGAAATTTGAAGATAAAGGTTTATGCTATAAAGAAAGAAAACGTCCCTCAGGGATTTACCAATAACTTTATTAACAACTGAGACTGTAAGCAAAATGCTCATGCTTGGTTACATAGAACACATTTCTGCCATTTTCTACCACATACTACATCAGAAGTGAAAAACTTCTGAAGGGGTTAGTAATTTCTGCTGCAACCTTTTCTTCCCTTCTTGCAGCAGCTTTGTTACAAAGAATTCTGATATATTTGTTGTGATTGAATGGCCCTTACCTACAAATGGGCTGCTACTTTGAATTTAAAAAATATTGAGAACTATGTACAAAAGAATTCAGAACAACAGAAGAAGCTTTTGGCCCCTTCTGAACACTTGGCACAAGGCACTGCTAGTTTTTATCAGTTGATGAATGAGCAACGTTCCCCCTTTTTAATTTTACTGACAATAAATCCTACAGTTTTTTATTGTGCACATTTTCTCTATGCCTAAAACAACAAATTCCCCAAATTAGGGATCTCTCAAAAACTGTTCCTTACGATAAACTACTACCTTCTCTCCTCATAAGTACCAGTGAATTCTTTCTATTAAGGTAGAGGTTAAAAAAACCCAGAAATAATACAGTTCACTTTCAAACTGTTAGGTTTTCCAGAACAAACGTTATCCTCACTCTCCTATGGAAATACATCCAGATCACTGGACCACCCCAATATCTTTAGATTTTCATCACTGCTCTGCCTCACTTAATTTGATTTCTTCATTGACAATATTTTCTTCATTCCTAATGAACTTTTTTTTTTCTTTAAATTCTCACTGGATATATTAATCTGCTATTTCAGCCTTTACCTAATTAACCTCTTAATACTAGTAGGCTCAAAGAACACATACTGATAAAGAGACTCAAATAGGAGGCAGCTATACTGAAAACCACCCAATTTCCAAGGAACATGAATTACAAAAATAGTACTTTACCCTTCTCAATGGAATAAGAGTAACAGCACTTCACTTTTGTGTCTGCAGCCAAGACAATAAACTTGCCCTTTGAAGATTACCTTTTTGACAGATTTTCATGTGAAAGACAAGTCTTCAAGTTTTCACTGCAAATGACAGGTTTGCAGTCACCTGGTGCTTTCAGGCTGTGCTTGCTCTTTGCTATTTAATGTCACTGCATGACTTTTCCAAATAACCTTAAGTCTTGCTCTTACACATTTCTCTACCTGCCCATGCTCCTTACATAAAAAGAAGGGTAGACTGCAAAAGCCTGCTCTAGACTTGCTTCAAATTGTTGAACATTCCCTAATTCCCAACACATTCTTCCTGTGGTATCTTTTCAAAGGAGCATAAAGAGGATTTCATTGGTAGGGTTGAATTTGTTTTTGTTTTAAAGAAATAATACTTAAAATGGCTTTGTCAACACGCTCCTGATCAGTTTTCTATTCAGCTATACAAATGCTGATCCCTGTATCTGACCTATATTCCAATCTCTCACATCCAGGGAAACAGACAATGTTTGGCTATTCTGCAACCCTACTTCAAAAATCAATTAGACCAATCTTCTGTTACACTTCTTATTATACATTGTTTATCTTCTACTTTTCTGGTTAAAAAAAAAAAAAAGGCAGCAATAATACTTTCCCCCAAAGATTGTTCATATATTAACATACAGACTGTGGAATGAGAGGCTGGAAAGCAGAGCCACAGAAAGGGCCCTGGGGGTCCTGGTGGATGGCAAGTTGAATCTGAGCCAGCAGTGCCCTGGCAGCCAGGAGGGTCAATCCTGTCCTGGGAGCATCAGGCAAAGCATCACCAGCTGGTTGAGGGAGGGGATTGTCCTGCTCTGCTCTGACCTGGGGCAGCCTCACCTCCAATATTGTGTGCAGTTTGGGGCACTGCAATGTAAGAAGGATATCAAGATGGCAGAGAGTGTTCAAAGGAGGGCAGTGAAGATGGTGAAGGGTCTTGATTTGAAGTCGTGTGAGGAGGGGCTGAGGGTACTTGGTGTGTTCAGCTGGAGAAGAGGAGACTGAGGGGAGAGCTCATTGCAGTTACAACTTCCTTAGGAGGGGAAGAGGAGGGGCAGACACTGATCTCTGCTCTGGGATGACCGGTGACAGGACCTGAGGGAATGGCCTGAAGGTTGGATATCAGATAAAGGTTCTTCCCCCAGAGGGTGGTTGGGCACTGAACAGGCTCCCCAGGGCAGTGGTCACAGCACCAAGCTTGACAGAGTTCAAGAAGTATTCGGATGATACTCTCAGGCACATGGTGTGACTCTTGGGGTATCCTTCTGGGCTAGAAGTTGGACTTGATGATCCCTGTGAGTCCCTTCCAACTCACCATATTCTGTGATTCCTATTGTACAATCCAAGATCAGACTGCTGTTGCTCTTCAAAGTTTATCTCAGCAAGAATTAAGTCAAGATTTAGCAATATTGTTGCTAAATTGCTGCATGAGATTCTCTGTATCCATTACACAAGTAAGCAAAATGTTAAATCTAAAACACAACTATCAGAAAGTAAGATAGTCAAACACTAATTTTGTCAGGTTCAAATCATTACCTAAGGCATAAAGAAAGAATTATAAATTGTTTAGGTGATCTTTACTATATAAACTAGGCAAAGTAAAGAATTTCTGTGTTCAGTGGCAGTACCGCAGTTGTTACAGAAAATATTTTAAAATCATGCTACAGAAATGCAATATTTGTATTTTACATCTGTTTTTGAAACATCACTTCATCAGTTGAAAACACTATCTCAGAACCACATGCTAAAAAGTGTTGCTTTGAAATATCTGACTACATGGAGACTTCCCCTCGTCCCCCTTTTATTCTTCCTGTGAACTTCTCTCACTAGCAGTAAGGCTCCTGCTCCTGAGGATCTGAACCTACAGAACAGATTCAGTGTCCTCACAGCAGTTACGGTGCCAGGAGCTCTGTCAAACAAACCATCTGTGTTCACAAAACCTGAGCCACGCTGCAACACAAGAGGGGAGTGGCAAGAGTTAGCACAATGGAGGACCCTGATCTTCTGACTAACATCATCTAAGAAGGGTTGCTGCTTGCTAGGGGTTTGAATTCCTGGCATTGTTGAAAGACTGCCAAAGCTTGTCCAGCTCTTACACAATTACTCTTCCTGCTCTTCCATCTTGGCACAAGCTGTACAGCTACAGAAACCTGGAAAGTACAGTGTGATTATGTGGCTTTCGAAGCTATGGCAAAGGCTCAACTGGTGTTCTTCCCAGCTGCATCAGTTAGTGAGAGGGTTCTGAGGAACAGAGAGATCCTGCAGGTCAACAACCAGCTGTGAACTGGTGTTGGCAAGGTTTTAGTTTCGATGGCCACTGAATCATTTTGAGAATCAAGGACTGCTTTGAAGAGATGGGATTCACCTGACTGTGGTGGGCAAATGCATCTTCACCAACAGGCTGGCCAACCCGGTTAGACCAGTTTTATAGAAGGAAAAATAGAGAAAGGAACATTTAGTGACAAAATAGTGGACTCTGTTGAAAAACAAAGAATGTGGGACAATGTGAACAAGAGATACCTCACAGTCAACAAAACAGGGCTGGGTGAAGAGGGATCACCCCAAGTATATGCACATAAATGAGGAAAGGCCTACAGAAAAACACTCCAGGGAAAGCTTCATTCTTGGGATGCAGCAAGACTGGATGCATATGTGGAGTGCTTGTGCACTAATGCATGCAGCATGGAGAACAAACGGGAAGAAACAGAGCTCTGCATGTAGTTACAAGGCCACAGTCTCACTGGGATCATGAAGACATGGTAGGATGGCTCCCATGACAAGGCTGCTGCCATGAATGCATACAGGCTCCTTAGGAAGAACAAGCTGAGAAGGCAGTGACAAGGGAGATGCCCTTCATGCGAGAGAGCAGTGGGAATGCATGAGCTCTCTCTTCGGATGGATATGAGCCAGCTAAGAAATTATGGGTCAGGATGACCAAGCAGACCAAGATAAATGACATTGTTATATATTCCTGCTACAGATTGCCTGAGCAGGATAACATCATCCTGGACAAAATGATGAAGCACAACTTGGGTAAGTGCATAGCAAGGTGGGCTGAAAAATGGCTGAAATGCCAGGCTCAAAGGTTTATGAGCAGAAGCATGAAATCCATCTGGAGCCCAGGCCATTAGCAGCCTACCCAAGGGGCCAATACTGTTAAATGTTTTTAATAGGGACCCAGACGATGGAACAGAGGGAAATTTGTCATATAGTGTAAAAATGGAAGGAGTGTTTGATACACCTGATGGTTGTGCTGCCATTTAGGAGGAATGTGACGAGCTGGAAAAACAGGCTGACAGAAACCTTACACATCTCACAAAGGTACATGCAAATGAACACCATACACCAGTATGTGCTGGGGGCCAACTGGCTGGAAAGCAGCTTTGCAAACAAGAAGCTGGGTAGAAACCAAGCTGAACACGCTCCAGCAACATGTCCTTGTAGCAAAGAAGGCCAACGACAACCTGGGCTGTGTTGGGAAGATCATTGGCAGCAGGCCAAGGGAGGCACTACTCAGGTCTGGTAAGACTACATCTGAAGTGCTGCATCCTGGGTTCTCGAGTATGAGAGGGACCTGGACATACAAGGAAGTTCAGCAAAGGGCAAATAAGATGATTAACAGACTGCAGGATCTGTCATACGAGGTGAGACTGAGTGAGCTGTTCTGTTTTTTTAGCCTCAAGAAGAGAAGGCTCAGTGGGATCTTACCAATCCTGTGTATAAATAGCCTGATGGCTCCTTCTTTATACCCTCACATAATCTCAGTGGTGTCCAGTGAACAGGCAAGAGGTAGTGGAAACAAACTGAAAGACAAGTACTTCCAACTGTGCACCACTACACTGACAGTTCCATTCAGTTAATCACAGAAGTTTTATTGCATGAAACTAATTCTAACATCACTGATTAGGGCCAGTTACCTCATCTTGCACTGGTTTCAACTTTAAGTGTGAATCTGTAAGTTTAGTTTTAATCCAACTTATTTTCACTAAGTTCACCTCGAATAAACATCTCCCTAAAACAAAACTTTTCTTTTTCATTTAAGCTAGTTATCTGAAAACTACAGAGAAAAATCATATTAGTCATGTTCCAGTTTCAAGTACCATCTAAGCACAGGAAAAGCCACATCCTTATGGAATACCAGCCAAGACTGAACTAAAACACATGTAAATACAGAAAAATGTACAAATAATAAAACTTAGTTCATTAAGTAAACAATTCCTTACATTTTTTGAAGAACCTGGGCCATCACAACCCCACTCGTTAAATCTTCCACGGTCTGGCATGGTGCCTCAACATTAAACGTCTGGATCTGTGGCAAAAAGGAAAAGGTTATCTTCTTTTACTTCAATGTCAAAGAATTTTCAAAAGTTTAAAAAAATGCTACCAGTAGCAAACAGAACAGATTAAACTCCACAAGTGCATTAAGTGTACACGTTAGGTTTAAAAAGCTTTAATAGCCATGATTTAATAGCAATCAAAGAAAAGAACAGGGCTTAGCATCCTTGTTTTCACAATAAACTTTGCTACAAGTAACAGTAGTACATTCTCCAAAAGGCTAGCTTTCCACCACATTTTCCACTTTGAAAAGTCACTGGACCATGCAAGTACTCCCAGAGCATACATTGAAAAAAAAAAAAACCCACTCTCTCAATTAACGTACGTAAGAAACTCAGTTTTTAGAAGTAACACTGATCAGACAAATTGTTTATCAGCTCTCCACAACCAGAAGATCAAATGCAGAGCGACACACTCCAAACTTAATCATTCCCTACTATCAGATGGAAGAGAAGAACCAAGTGCTGCTACGCCCTAATGGGTCTACGCACTACTAGTGTTCTGAATACTTCAGGGTGTTTTATCAACACAGTGACAGGCACTACAGTCCACAAAGCAAAGCTCTTTTCTTCCTTCCTCTCTTGGTGAGAAGAAGAGTCTATCTACTTCAGCACAATCTTTTTAATTGGTCTATGTTATTCTGAATTTTAAATGACGTGGATGTGTTCTGTGAAAATAATGTTGATGACGTTATTTGGAGGGTATCTGCCTAATGCTCTCTGCTACTGTCCTTCTCCTAGGAGAAGCCTGGGTTTATTTGTAGAAAGGGGTGCTCATGTGCACCACAGACAAGACATGCTACAAGAGCTCTTACAGCTTCAGAGTACATAAATAAATACGTCAACCAATTTTTTTCTGAACATAATGTACAACCATTCCTGTTTTAGTGGCATTTGAAACAGTAATACTGGTCAGAGTCATTTCCCAATAAATACCCTTTATTATGTATGTGTCTTACAATAAAAGACAACTCATGCAACAGCAGAAAATTTTGCAGGTCCTTTTCTGAAGAGAAGGCCCTCAAAAAAATCAAGAGCACAATAGTCAGATTCCCACGATACCTTTGGAACGTCATGTTAGCATGCCAGCAATGCCACTTAACATTTATTTGGAGAACAGGCACCTAGGTGAATGTTCCTTTCTTTCCTTTACTCTGGAAGAAAAAAACCTAGCATTCAATTAGGAAAAAATCCAGCAATGATATCCACGAAGAGACAAAAAAACCAAGTCCCCAGAGTATGTTTGCTGATCAAGTTCAGCTGTGACCAATGAATAGTCACAAATGATGTCCATGTTCCAAAAGCACAAGGATTCACATGCCGTTGAGAATACTAATATTTTTCATAGTTAGATGACAAAGAACAGAAAGAAAAGCTGAAACTAAGATGACTTGTTTCTACACATACTCTTAAATTTTGTAATAAGCGTATTTTATTTGCTTGTATATTTCAATTGTGTCAAATTTATGCTGCAAAGCACTTATTCAAATCTTTAAAAAAGAACTACATCCTTTTCATATCCTTCAGAGATATGAAAGTAACAAATTCTCTTCAAAAGCTATTCCATAAAACATCTTTACAAATTTATGTCAAAGTTAAACTCCTATACCATTCTCAGACAGTTCTACAGTATCCTAAAATGGCTAAAAAACAGCAGAGTTCATTTTCTAGAAGGGACAAAATGATAAGAATGTGGCAATGCAGAAGCAGAGTCCAGCCATGGAGACAAATAAGCAAATGTTTGTGTGCATGTGGGTGTGAGTCCCTCTGAACAGCTATTCAGTAACACACCTGTTAAAACAATGCTCTTCCTCTGCATTGTGATTTGTTTCCTTCTGGGAGACTTCTCTCTCTTCCTGCTGGAACTGCTCCTCTGCCCCTTATTCCTGAGTGCTTTGCAGTACAGTCCCCATCGTTAGTTCCACAAAGCTGTCAATTAATTCCCATTCCCCGACAGGATTCTTGGATATTTTTCCCCAGGATCGCTATATGGAGCCCCCACATCATGTGTGGGCCCACATGAAAGTCATGAGGTTCAACAAGGCCATGTGCACGGTGATGCAGCTGGGTCAGGGCAGCTGATAACCCCCGTTATCAGCACTGGCTGGGGGACCCATGGATCGAGAGCAGCCCTGCAGAGAAGGACTTGGGGGTGCTGGTGGGTGAGAGGCTGGACATGACCCATCAATGTGCCAACCAAATCCTGGCTGGTTCATCAAAAGAACTCTGACCCTCTACTCTACTCTCATGAAACCTCGCCACCCTTAGCACAAGAAAGACAAGGACCTGTTGGAGCAGGTCCTGAGGAGAGCGACAAAACTGCTCAGAGGACTTTCCTCAGATGAGGAAAGGCTGAGAGAGTCAGGGTTGTTCAGCCTGGAGTGGAGAAGGCTCCAGGGATCCCTCACTGTGGCCTTTCAGTATTTAAAGGAAAGGTGGGGACAGACTTTTTAATAGGGCCTGTAGAGACAGGACAAGAGATAATGGTTTTAAACCGAAAGAGTGTAGACCCAGGCTGGATATAAGGAAGAATTATTTTATGATGAGGGTGGTGAAACACTAAAGCAGGTTGCTCAGTGAGGTGGTAGATGACCCTTCCCTGGTAAGGTTGGATTGGGCTCTGAGCAACCTGATCTAGTTCATTAGGTCCCTACTCAAGGCAAGGGGGATTGGACTATTTGACTTTTAAAGGTCCCCTACAACATAAACCATTCTATGATTTTATAAGAAGAGACTCTTGGAAAAAAAAAAGGGAGGAAAAAAGCCCAACAACTTGGCTCAATCACTGCCTCTAATAGGCCTTCACACCTTTTCATCAACTAAGGGTTCTTTTATTTAATTTTATTAGATATTAAACCAGATCTCTGATCCACATAGACACAAACTTGAGCATTTTTATACAAACCTTAAAAGAAGGAGTAGCAAGTAACTCTTTGAATGCAAAGGTAGTTATCACCAGGGACTAAATAATTGCTTCAGGAAGAGACAATACCTTCGAAAAATCTGAGTTACAGTTCCCAATTACATATATGACTAGTAAGGATTTGTTATCTACTAGGGATAGGATGCAAAAATGTATTCCATGAAAAATGCTTTTGATATGAAGGTCAGAGAACTGGATGAACACTCAGTTGTCAAAGACAGTAAGAGAAAACTGAGATAAAACTTATTATGGGGAATCCAGCATTCCCCAAAACTTCAGGGGAAGAAAAAGAAAAAGTAAAAAACGAACAAAGCAACCTCCTTCTACATCAAAGAAAAAAAAAAATTTCTCCTTTCCCTTCTCAACACTAAGAGATAATGAAAGACCTGCTCTTTCCACAGTGATTATATCACAGTTTGGTTTTTATTACTGATGCAGTTGCATAATAAACCTTTTAAGTATTCTTTTGAAATAATACTTGAAATCATTTTTAGTGGTTCTTAGCAGATAAAACACTGTGTGACTGGTTACCTTATGCACAAACACAACAAACGGTAACACCCAGTTTCCAATTAGTTATTTATCAGAGTGGTGGGTTTTTTCCAATTATTAAATTGTTAAATTGTTCTTATCTAAACCTACAAGGCTTACCTCTTCTTTCCAATTCTCCTCCCAACTGGTCCAGGAGCAGGGAGGGAATAAGAGACCACCCATATGATACTTAATTTCCAGCCAGGGTTAAACGATGCCAACGACAGTTTAGAATTATTTATCCACTATTTTCCTATGGTTTTGGAACTGACTATGCAAGCTTAGAGCTAGCTGCCATGTAGAGCCTGGAACAATACTGTGTCATCACATAAGATACAGATCACACAGATAAGACAGGGAAAGGGGGCGGGTGAAAGGAGACAAGAAAGGAACCAGCCTCACTGGGTTGGATGCGTAACACAGACCATTAACAAAAACACTTGAAAGAGCAAACTGGCAGAGAAGATAAAGGAGGGTTGGGTACTTCTGTCTTTGTACAGTCACCCCATATTACCTACAAGATCTGCAACAACCTCATTAAAACAAATTTTACTCAGCTTCAATACCTGGAGGAAACCAGAACATAAATTCTTTCCACAATGGCAAGCTAACTAGGTTCTTCACACACAGTTGTCCTTCAGATGCTGAATTCTTGTATTAAGACACACCTTTCAAACGAGAATTTGACTCCTGTCCTATAACCAGATCCCGTGCTTCTACATAACTTTGATCCTCGTTCACCCATTTTTCTCCTCATAGTTGGTAGCACTGCTATCTTCTGCTTGAACAGTCACGGCATAAGCTATTTTTTCATGCTTTCCAAGACAACAGCAGACTGTATGAGACCAACAATGGGGAAACAGATTTCTAATAAGCAACAGTTTTATTCCAGGATTTGAATTTCTGGGTGTTTCCACTGATTTTTAGGTTTTCAGACTTCTATTATTAAAACCTCAAGAGACACTTTGCAATCCAGCTATAACAGCAGGCACTCAATTAGCCAAGCAGTGAAATGGCAAGGTTATTACATTACAGGCCAGGCAAGGGATACTTTTGGGGGAAGGACTTGAATGCTAATTTTTTATTAATTTCCTTCTCATGTTATGTATACTGTGTTTAACCCCAAATATCTAAACTGGTCAAACCCATGAAAGACCTCAACCAAAACACTTCATTCTAAGTGCAAATTTTTAAAAGATTAAATATTTCCCTTGCAGAAACACAGTGCAGAAAGCAGAAGATACACCTTGACTAAAGGTTACTTACTAAAGGACTTGGGAGATGAGAGAGCCATGACAGCGTAAGCCAGTTGCTACTGCACTATCTTGGCATTGCCACTAAATTGCTGCTAACTGGAGTGTTCAAGTATGACAAATCATTACGATACAATGAACAGAGTCTCAAGTCTGAATGGTGTTCAGTTTAACTGTTTCAGAAACATCCATGAGAAGACAAGCTAACCTACCAACTCCTGGGGTGAAAATGAATATATTCCTGTTGAGAGCCAGAGGAGCCAGCTGATGAAAAAGAATTCTACAAAGCATTTGTAATGAAGATAGAATGAAAATATAATACATAATAAGAAGGCCTAACAGAGCACCATAAACCAACAGTTCTTTCCAAGCTTCCAACTATTTCATCATGTTTTATTTGAAAGAAGTATTTACCAATTGACACTTTCTCTTCTTTTCTCAAAATACAAGCTAAAGTGCAAACATTACCTCAATGCACCTACATTTCTAGGATACATACATTCACCCTCCACCAAGCACCAATGAATTTTAGAAAGCCCCAGAAGAGCCTTTAAAGACTAGGAACATCTTCTCATGGAAAAAAGAAAAAAAAAAAATCACAAATGGTAGGGTTTATGGGAACCACCAGTCTCCTCTGCTAATCAGAGTACAAAAATTTCCATCTCTACTACCCAGAGATGACAATACAACACACTTAAAATGATGTAACATTAAACATGGGAGCAGCATATCTTCTGTCTTCAGCATTCTCACTCACAGAAACCTAGATGATAATCCAACAAATACAGTTGGGATGCATGAAGTGTCACCAAAGGAGGATAATGAAACTGTCCTCTAAAAGTAGGTGTTCAATGCAAACAGCAGAACAGTGCTCAATGAACAGAAGAGTGAAATTCTTTTTATTCTGAATGAAGACTGCTAGACTACTAGAAACCTGCATAGCACCAGGCAAATGTGCCCAAAATGATCCATACTAAAATAAACAACAGGCTGCAGGGCAGAGCTTCTATGTGATGGCATAAGCCCAATTAAAGTCCATTATCTTCTTGGCTAGTGGCAAGCCAGAGGAACTTTCCAAATTTATACATGTTTCTAAAATTACTTAAACAACAACACACCAAAAAAAAAAAAAAAAAGTGAACATAAATGACACTTTTCCCCTTGCAAAATACAGAAGAATAACAACTATTTAAATCCCACGATGCCACCTTCTTGCAGCTATAATACAGAAGAGAAATGTTGTCTCTATTGACAGGTGAAATAAAGAGCTCTACCCAAAAGGCACAGAAGATGAATCCCAAAGCACTAAGTTCTACTTAAATATCACTTGCACAAACTTCCTGATCAGTGTGGAAACACAGGCTCTCATAGGATCACAGGAGTAAGAAAGATTTAGCAGCTAAAAGACAGGATTCAGATCTCTCCCAGAGGGAGCTGGCACTAAGTTTTCATCAGGATAAGAAATTTCAGACTTAACAGATTCTAGAACTGGTAACACAAATGTATAGCACAGCACTAAAAACAGCATATCTTGCAGTTCAAGTCTTCTCCTTTTACTTATTTATATTTCAGCAAACATTTTCCTGAACTTCATGGAGACTATGCAGGTAAGCAGAAAAAGATTTTTCAGACCAAATTCCATGATTCCTTAAAAAAGGCATTAGCCACCATGTAAAAAGGCAGCCATCTTTTGACACGGTCCATAAAATAAAATCATCCAAACCGTGCCAGAGTGATCAAGTCCTGCTGTTTGTGTCCTGTTTTTTGTTTTTTCCCTAGCCACAAAAAGCGTGGTAGAATTAATAAAAACTCAAAAAAACCCTAACGAAGAAACAAAAAACTCCCCATAAAGTCTGTTGCAGTTAATCACACACTTTCTTCTGCTCATTCTTATATTGAAGTAAAACTATGGATACCTTGCTGCCATGGCAAACAAGTTCACTCAAAGGTTTATCTTATGTAATCCTGGAATGTAGAGAAGGCTGTAACTCATTTACTGCTTTGCAGCTCTGCAATGAATAAAACACAGATGCTCATTTCCCAGATCTATTGTCCCCAAGACATAAATCATATGGGCCATAAATATGCACTTGTTGTTTAGTTTAAATATCTTAACTTAGCTACTCTGAAAGATTTAGCTCCAACAGGACTTCCACAGAGGATACAAAGCACTTCACTTTCAGTGTAGTATACAGTTGCAAAGAAGCTTGCAGCTAAAACAGCGTGAAAGAGCCTTAAGAATTCAAGGGCTGAAGCACATTATCACCAGATTCACAATGCATCTTCTTGTGCAGTACTTGCTCCACTACCTGCACCACTCAAAAACATTTCCTGTGTGCCCCCTTTGAAAAGTTCCCATTCCCTCTGCGGCCCCAGCCAGTCCAGTGAAACACAACTCCAGCTTTGTATTCATTCAGAAGCTTTTGCCTGCCACAGGCAGGACTGGAGTGCTGGCCCGACTCCCCCGCCTTTAACCGTGGAGAGTTTTTCCCTCCACCTTCTCCTCTTTTCCATGTTGTCTCTTTGTTCCCTGCCCTGAATCAGAAGTATTAAGTAACTCACAGGAATGACTTTAGTCACGTATGGAGAAGTAAGGGAACAAGAAAAACAACACATGCATACTCTGCAGGGCGGGAAACCACTACCAGCAGTTTGGGGAAGGAGTTAATCCCTTTCCCTTTCCTGTGTGGCAGGACCTACCAGCCTGTTGGCAACAATAACCACAAGGACATTACTACCCTCTTCCCCTCACTTCCAGCCACGCATTCCTGCCTTAACCTTGTGCTAGTGTAGTTTGTCGTGTGGCAAATAACCTCGTTGTTTGTTGTTTTTTTTTTAATTAATCACTAGGACTTGCAAATTAAATTGATTAAACAACCCCAGACTTAGGCTCTGAAGCTGGAGGCACTTAGCCAACCGAATCTAGGCAAGTCTTTCTAAATAATCACAGTACTCAAGAGTCAGGCAAGAAAGCAGAGAGCAGCAAGGGCAGGGGAGAGGCCCAAGACTCAGCTTGCAAGTCTGATTTGCTTTACAGAAGTCAAACACATTGCAGCAAAAATTTCTGATGGTCAAGGAAGAATAAAACAACAGAACAACATCTTACAGTTCAAGGGCCTTAAAAAATGACCTCACAAATAACACAGACAATTGTGCATAATTCGCAGTTTGACTTCATCTCTCTGAAATAACTGCTTAAGTATTTCAGAAAAGACAGAAACAGATTTCTCTCTGCACCTCCCACCTCAAGATTAACAAGATAACAGAAAAGTTGTTTCCTTTACACTGTTTAAGGTTCACAGCTCCTAGCAGCAAAGTCTGTTTCTTCTCTAGGCAACCCCTCACCAAAAAATGAGGGGGCAGAACTGGGAGCTGAAATTGAGCACATACTAAATCATAGCTAAATATTTATTTCTCCAGAGAACTTGCAACTGCTATAGGTGTATCACCATACAGAACAGCTCCTCAGAAAGCAGAAAATTGAAAAAAGGCAGAATTTGGGACAAGGCCCCAAAGAATGAAAATCTAACACTGTCAAAATGCATATGACAAAAAATACCTTCACGTCCAAATTCTGTCTTCAGTCTTCCTTCCTCTTGTTGCCTTTTAAAAGATGGGGAAATAGGAAGCAACACATGCAAATTTTATCTTAATTACCTTTAATTATTGTATTCATATCTTAGCAGCCTCCTATCACTTGGTTTACAATGTAATCTTGAAGAGAAGTTCCTCTGCTTCTGCTTGACCTCTTGGCAATAGGTTAAAAAAATCCCTATAACCTAACAATGGTGCTAGACACTCCAGCTCCCTCAAGCACAACAAATGTTACACTTTAGAATATCACTGTCTCAAACAGCTATCCCTTTAAAGAGTGGAGCAATAAATTCTTTACCATATTAGTGAGAGGTCATAAAAAAATAAAAAAAGGTTGCTCAGTCTATTGGTCCTTCATATCAGTTACAGGGGCTGTGATCTGCCAGGTTCCTCAACCCATAATCCATGACTGCTGACAAGCTCAGGGTGTTTTTTTGCTTCTATCTAAACAGCAACATAATTCAAAAAAACTGCCTTCTTGACTCGCTGTCATCATGAGCACAATCGAACACTCCTGAAATTTGTTTTTTTTTCAAGAGGTAAGAGATGCTGATGCAATTTTATCATCAAAAGAAAATGAAACCCTACAGCTTTGTGGTCAGTGATCAAGGACTGGAAGAAGAAAGAATTTAAACAGGCTTAGCAAGTCGCCTACGATCTTGGCATCTACAAGGAACCGGAAGAGTACTTAAAAATATAGATGCACAGGATCAAGAACCACAAAATCTAAAAAGAACATAACTGAACAGCAGCAGAAAATAGCTTTCCCACTAATTTCCAGCAATTTGATTCTCTCTGAAAAGGGTGCCTACCAAGCATTTAAAAGCAGCCTTCTTGAGGAATCAAAATCTGTTTCACCACTTGCTCACACGGTCTCTATATTTCATACCAACACAGACAAATCCTTCCAGCTGGGGATAGGCCACCACACAGAAGACAGAGATACACTGTACTGAAGAGATTTTTCAGCTGAAAAGGAAGAAAGGTCAAAGGACTCATATCACATAAGTGGCTGAAGTGCTTCTCAAACAGAAGGTGCCAAAGCAGGGGCCTTGCAGTGTTTACAAAGTTCTCACTTATCACAGAAGTTTTAACAGAAACTATATTCGGCCTTGAGGGTTCGAAAAAAAAAGAAAGCAGGCAAGACACAGCTCAGTGGAGGCAGCACATAGCAAAATAAGAGATATTCATCACAATGAAAGAAGTTTCATGACACCTTCACAGCAATTTGCTACTCATAACCACTCAGCAGCGACCTCACTGAGGAATCCCACTGTTTACATACCAACGCTAAGCAATCTTTTCGGTATCACATCTCAGTTCTACGTTAAAAAAGAAAATTTCTCAGGTTACACAGGAAAAGCCTGCAGCCACCACGCCGATTTCAGAAAGACATTTTAAAGTGTAACTGCCACAGGCACATTTGACAGCTCTCCACGTTTTAAGAAAGGCCTTAGCTATGTATCTGAGTCGCGAGCAGTCCTGACGCTACGCAAAAAGAAAACAAACAAACAAACAAACAAACAAGAAAAACCCATGTGTTCATATGTGGACCATCCATAAGTTTTAAACGAAAAAAGACGTTGTGAATCTCTATTAGATACGCTGAAACAATTTTAATATTACTGTAGCTTTACCTTAACAGCCACATTTTTCTAAACTGCCCTGGCTGAAGTGCATCTTGGATAACAATCCCATAGCACACAGAAGAGTCTCTGAAGAGGTTTCCGGGAGATTTTTGGTAGAGTAATAGTTCTGCAATTACAGTAGGTTGGAAACACTGCTAAAGTGTAAACATCAACTTGGAGAAGTCAGTATTTGGCCTCCAGTCCTCCGTTAAGTTTTGCTCAAGTCACCCTGGCTGCCTGAAAATAACATCATGGTCACCTGCTAAAGGGGTAGAAAGCCAAAGCTCACCCAGCTGTTTAAAATCCTGAACAAAAATTATTTATGAACCCATTTGATGATTCTGTAAGAGAGGTGGAAAAAAAAAAAAAAATGAGAATCACACCCCGAGTTGGAGCACAATGACAAAAATGGGCATTGGCAAAATATTTAAAAATAAACCAAAACATATTCATAGGTAAGCAGCCTGCTCCAGCTTAAACATACCAGAACAGGAATCACAGGCATGCAAGGTAAAAGGCCTGAGCGATATTCCCCTTCATTAAAATCATGAGTTGGCAGAGGGAGGAACACTTTCATCTCACCCTATATTCCATCTGAGCAAACATTCAGTTTAGGTTGAACAGGTTCTCAGACGTGTGGAAAGCCTTATCTATTCAAAACACAGACAAACCTGTTTAGGTATGTCTGTATGAATGTTAAACAAGCAATCTGGGAGGCTAAACCAGTTTTCAGGAGCAGCCAGCTTCTCTGGTATAATGGGAAAAGGCTGGCCATCCTAGATACACATAAACTGCTATTAAGACAGCTCTACTCTCCCATCTAAATGAACGGTTTCCCAAGAATCATTATGGGATTTGAGAGAAGGCCAGGTAAACAAATAAAAAAAAAAAAAAAAGTGTCATCTTGTTTATAAACACTCAGTTTCATTGAGGAACAAAAAACTTCATTGCCTCTTTTGCAATTTTCATGTATCCTGGAATAAACTGAAATCACCTCTCCGAAATCACCATTTTTTTTATTGAGTCTGTTTCAAAGCCACATTCACATAAAAAATGACGAAACTGCAAAAATAACCCATAACTTCACACATTCATCTCAGAATCATGTTGACCAAATCTAAAGCTGTTTAAGAGGATTTACTATTTCTGCTGACCACAAAAAGATAAGGCTAGTTTCTTCATTAGCTCAGTATCTGAGGGGCTGCAAAGTTGAGAATTGTAAAGGGACCTGCGTGGACCACTACTACAGAGAGGACCAGACTCCACTGGAGAGGTACAGCTTTAGGAATGCAGATTATAAAGACTGAGCCTCTCACTCAGCCTTTCTTCGCCAGTATTGACACACATCGAATTCCTCATGTTGGGACTTCCATTCCCAACATCTGAAAGAGAAAAAACGGAAAACCAAAAGCAAGACAAGTGGCCAACCATAACAAAGATGCAAAAATTGGCAGGAATGTGAAGGAAAGAGAAACTCAGTTACTTATTCCAGACTTGTATGAAGCACTGAGGCACACTCTTCCCCAAAACCTCGCCTTCTGTAATGTCCAGGCCACTTGCTGACCTCTAACAATTAGTGAATTTCCCTTGCTCATCCTTTTTGACTTTCACAGAGAAACTTAACCTGTCATTCCCCAGGAACTTACTCATCCTCATCACCATCTGAGCTTCAGTCAGCTCTGCTCTCTCATACACCAGATGCCTGAAAATCTCTGTTTCTCTTCAACAGTCAACTGTACTGCAGAGTTTCATAAACAAGTACTTCCTTGGCATTTTTTTTTATAGAGGGGGGAAAAAAAACCCCAAACCCGCCACAAAACCAAACCCGGTGGTTCGAAACAACTAACCACCAAATCAGCTGCTACAGAAATACAAAGTTTTGTGGCTGTGTTACAGTCCCTGCTCAGGTTACAGAGTAACTGCAAACCCAGTTAAACGTCCACTATATTTTGGCTGCTCTTTGAGTGACAGCGTAACCTGAAGACGTTTTTGGACCAACCTCCAAACATTAAAACGGGATAAAGTGATTCATAGCATAAAATCATAGAATCGTAGAATGGTTTGGGTTGGAAGGGGGCACTGAAGATAATCTTGTTCCAACTCCCCTGCCGTGGGCAGAGACATCTTTCATTTACACCAGGTTGCTCAGCGCCCCATCCAAGATGGCCTTGAAGACCTCCAGGGACGGATATATCAACCGATTAGGTTTGTACTGTATCATCCTCGACTTCGCCGGTGGAATTTTGTCTCTCGAGACTCAAGCGCTGCTTAAAAACAGAGAAAAACAAAGCAGGCGGAAATACAAGCTTCTGGTCAGAAACGGGGCCGAGAGCGGCGGGCGGGCCAGAAGAGCGGGGCAGTGACACACGGACGGCACAGCGGGGACGGGACCGAAGCCAGGGCCCGCAGCTGGCCCGCCCAGCCCGGGCGCTCCGGGGGCGCTCCCTCGGCCTCGCCGGCCGCGCTCCGGCCCTTTGTTCGCCCGCCGCGGGGGCAGCGCTCGGGCGGAGCAGGGCCTCGCCGCGGGCACCCCCGGAGCGACAAGACAGGGCACGGACAAGGCGAGGCCGGTCCCCCGGGGCCCCGCAGAGCCCGGCTCGGGGCGGGCTCCGGGGCGCGGCGCCTCTCCCGCCGCAGCGGGGCGGCGGCGGGAGGGCGGGAGGCGCCCGGCGCCGCGTCCCTACGACAGGGCCCAGCGCAGCGCGGGCGGGAGCGCGGCACTCACCCAGGTGAGGAGGCTCTCGCCCAGCTCGGCGCGCTCCAGGCTCTCCACGTTGAACATGGCGGGGCTGCGGGGCCGCGGCCGGGTCGGTACCGCCGCTCCCGCCCCGCCCCGTCCCGGG
>NW_020884909.1:1839884-1883413 GCF_003945725.1 Corapipo altera | reverse complement strand
TGTGTGTGTGTGTGTGTGTGCCCTCGGCTGCGGGCGCGGAGGAGCTGGTTGGGACAGGGTCCGGCGGGGCTGGGAGAGTGGGCTTGTGAGGGTGCTGCGCCCACAGCGTCCTCCTGTGAGCGTGCTGTGGCTTGGCGTGTGGGTGGAGCGGCCCCTACGAGGTTTTATTGTCTTTCTGGAGCAGGAAATGACCCTGCACCCACGGAGGTTCTCCTGTTAGTGAAAGGGGCAGCCTCTGCAAGGTTTTCCTCTCTTCTTGTAGTCGAAAACAGCTTTGCACCCACAGACATCAGACATTCTCCTTTTAGTGTCTAGTGTGGCTTGGCTTGAGGAAGGAGTGGCTTCTGCGAGGTTTTCCTCTCTTTTCTGGAGTAGATGTTGACTTATTTTCAACAGAACTTGGCTCTAGTAAAAATTAAAGAAGATAAAAGCTTCTAGTATCTGAAGGGAGCCTGCAGGGAAGCTGGAAAGGGACTCTTCATCAGTGATAGGCCAAGGAGCAATGGGTACAAACTGAAAGAGGAGAAATTTAGGTAAGATATCAGGAAGAAATATTTTACTGTAAGTGTGGTGAGACAGTGGAACTGATTGCCCAAGGAGGCTGTGGGTGTCCCAACCTTGGGGTAGTTCAAGGCCAGGTTGGATAAGGCCTTGAGCAACCTGGTCTAGTGAGAGATGTCCCTGCTCATGACAGAGAGGGTTGGGACTAGGTCGTCTTTAAGGTCCCTTCCAACCCTTAACATTCTAATATTCTATGCTTAGCACTAGCTCCAAATGGTGACTAGGAAGAATTTCTTCACAGAAAGAGTGACATTGGAATGGGCTGCCCAGGGAGATGGTGGAGTCACCATCCCTGGAGGTGTTTAAGGAAAGGCTGGACGTGGCACTCAGTACCACGGTCTGGTTGACACGGTGGAGTTTGGTCATAGGTTGGGCTTGATGATCTCAGAGGTCTTTTCCAACCTAATTGATTCTGTGTGGTTCTTCAGGTAATTCAGTTAATTTTTAATCTCAAAGACAAGGGGTCTGTCTGTGGCCAGAGAGCTCCTGCTTCCTCACTGTGCCCTGGCCAGAGGGGCTCTCCACTTTGCTGTGAAGGGGTCGCCTGAAGAGTCTGAGAAACTCTTTCTCAGTAGTCAGTTAAATTCTGGCCCATCTGAAGTTTGCAATGACAGTGTGTGACATCATGATAAGTTCTGCAGTTCCCTATCAGTTAACAACTGGCCTGACATGCAACAACATGGAGTACCAGGCACAGTGCACTGATAACAGCTGAGAATTGGATAAACAGCCAAGAAAGGAAGGATTGCAAATGTAGAAGCTGCTGCTTTTTCTCTGTTTCTCAGAGTTCTTCCATTAAATAAATTAGTAGCGTGGACAAAATCTGAGTGCTCCCTTTTTGTCAGCCTGTTTTGAACTAAAATGTATTGTAGAAGCCATGAAGACTTTCAAGTCTTCCCACTAAAGTACCATCTGACTGATCTCATTGTACAACATGCTGTTTAAGTTATAAATCGAATCTGTCTGCGCTTAAAGGTAGCTTTCACGTTTGGGAATGACTTTTAAAGTCTTAGAAAGCTGCGCAACTATAACGTTCCATTATAAGTTTTGATGTGTGCTTTGAGGAATATGCTTGGTACTTTTGACAAACAGTGATTACACAGGTATTTTTCATTAAGGTTTTCTACCACATCTTCCTTTAGATCCTGTTTCCCACTGCTTTGCTTGTTGCCATGAGGTGTAGCTTGTATTTTGTTGACACAATCAAATACAGTACATACAAATTTTGTCTTGCTGTCTATTTTACATGTGAGGTTGTATATGCCAGTGTTGCTTTCTACGATAAGGAATTCTTGGACACTTTTCCTGGAAGAGATTTGAAGCCTCTACATTCTTAGCTGAAGTATTACCGTATTTCAGTAAACATCATTATAATTAAGTGACAATATTTTCTTCTTCCTCCTGCCTGATCCGGGAAGTCAGATATCCAAAATGGAGGCACTGTCAGGCTCTTCCTCATGCTCCTATCTGCATATGGATTCAGGTCCACCCTCTGGTTTGTTTACAACTCTATACCTTTTGGTATGTTTTAGCCTTAAAAAGCAGTGCAAGACTTTTTTGGGAATCATTGTAACAGGTCATGCATCAGCCAGACAGATACTCAAAGTAGTAATGCTATACAGGCCATTGAATTTGTCTTTTTGCTTCAAGCCATCTATGTGGTTTCAAGCTCATGAGAAAAATATTTAGAGACTTTTTGTTTTCTCAATAGAATTTCCCTTACTGCGTTGCATCTGGAATTTGTGTCTGCATTATTTTTAACTTGCAAAGCATGATTCCATCAGCAAAATTGAATATCTCTTTTTTTCTTCTTTTTTCTTTTCTCTTCAGGAAAAAAATGTGCCTCAGAGACTGCTAACCTCAGACCTTGCAGAAACCTGCCTTACCAGGCAAGTGCCTCAGTTGGTCAGTTCTTAAGGTAGACTGAACAAAACCATTATTTGCCTTCTGAAATAGCTCTTGCCCTCTTTTGGCAAGACTCTTCAGGCTGTTACCTTTCTCTTTTGCAAAGAGCATACATGCACATGAATGTACAGTCCTGAAAGCAAAGATGGTTCACGGTGAAGATGTAACTGACTATTATATTCAGCTGACTGTGGCTGTAATTTCATTGTACCAGTCGAGCTGATCTGTAACTCATAACAGTCATGCATTAACATAACTGCATGAAATCCTAGTAGGATGATCCCAAGTCAGTTTTAGCAATCTTCTCACAGAATGTATCTTCTGTTATATGTTGCTATATTTAATTTTTTTTTTTTAAATTTCCCTTTGTAAATGTGCCCTTTGGATTTCTCCTCCTGATTTTTAAAGTGTATGGAGATACTTAATATTAGAGATTGTTGTGTATGCTTTATTCAAGTAAGACTGTGCTCACAAAAATGAAAAACTAATAAATTCTCTTTCCTTAGGACCGTTTCTTTGGAGTACACAATCCATCATTTCCATTGTTTCTGGTTTATAGTGCTATATTTGCTTACATTGCTATTTCGAAGTCCAACTTCAGTACACTGAAGAACCTGTATAAAATGTATCATCTCAGGATTTAGCTGATCTAGGATTTGAGCAAGTAAACTCGTAGAGTCTTCAATACTTTTACTGTTAGTCATGCTTATTTCATACCTGCTGTTGTTAACTCCTTCTGAATGCAGTCTGGGTGTATCTTTAAACTCTTATAGAAAGAGAGCATAAATAACTGTAAGATCCAGTTTGCTGGGTCAAATCCATTCACAAAGTCCCATTCTCAACCACATGCAGTGGCCATGACCTGTTACTAACCTGAAGCAGAAAGTAATTGGATAACATCTGATGGGAGAGATCTCAGTTATTGCCCTACATATAAGAATTTGTCTTTATTGTGGGAACTTTTGTCTATTTTTCTCTGAAATGAAATATGCTAAATTCATGCCTTAGATATTTCAATATAAGCTAATATGTGTTCAGGAGGCGGATTACAGAACATGTTCTGTTTTAGTTTGTTTAAATTCTTTCAAGTTGATTCGTGTTATCTAATACAGGCCAATCTTATTAGAAACATGTTGATACAAATTAAGCTAATTTTTTATTTGTTTGTTTCTCATACCACGGAAGAAAATTTTGAGGATATAAAGCCTTTTTGTTCTTGAGAAAGTGTGACTCACAATATTTTACTAGTTGGAGATGAATTATCTTCTCCCGGAAAACACATGATCTCTACAAATTAAGCAGCATTTTTAAGGGGCAGGGATGATGCTTTTGCTAATAAAAGACAACAAAATGGCAAAAGGAATTGCAAGTTCTGATTTGCACACTAGTCCACCTTCACTGTCTTAATTTTTTCAAGTACTGATGGTGGCTGCCAGTACTGCATCAAGAGGAAGACACTCAAAATAAAACTGAAATAAGTGAAAAAACCCCAAATCCCATTGTTCCATCCCGTTCACTCCCAGCCCGTCCCCAGAAGGACATATTGTTATAGAGGTTACTTTTCTGATTTTGAGCAAATTGTACCATACCCTCAAAGCCAATACAGTAAAGTTAATAACGTGTAGGTTAATAAAGTTAATAACTTGTATCTCACAGCAGTATTGCTTGTGTGTTACCTCATTGTTAATTTCTCAGACATCAAGAGAGCCTCTTATTTCTTTTTCAATACACTTGCACATTCCTTTGGTAGTGGATTCTAAAACTCTCTGTGTGTTTTTGAGAGTATATTAGCATATGGTACTCCCCTGATAAACTTGGAAAAGTTCGAATGCTTCAGAAAACTCTGGGAATACTGTCACTTTGGATAGCTGACAACAGGTATTTAACATATCATGGTAAACACTGTGTGGTTTTAATTTCTTTATGAGCCGTAGCATGGGATATCGTAGCTGTGCTGTCTGTTGAACATTGAAAATTTTAATAGTACTTTTCAAATCTGTAAAATTAAGAACTATTACATCCACACTAGTGCACGTCCTCGTGCTCTGACATTTCCATGGGATCTGTATGAGTTTCCAAGAATGAAAGACGTTGTACTTGAGGTGTTGCTTACAATGGTTCTCCTTTTTTTGCTTAAACCTGCGTGCACTGTTCATACATAACCACAGAGGGGAAAAAATGTAACTTTTGAAAGGTATGTAGATTCTTATTTGGAATGTAACTAAATTAATGTTACGTTGTGAAAGTGATCACTCAGTTTGATAGTAGACAAGATGGTTTTCTGTTCAGAGGGTTAGTTTCTGGCAGTTTTTTGCAAACAAAACTGCGTGATTTTGCAAACAGCAAATTACATTCCTTTCTATTGCCAAGCATTTTGTGGGCAGTTCAGTCTGAGGTTGTTTACATTCTGTAGCTATCAGGAATCCTAATGCAGATAAACCTGATCCCAGTCTACATACTGTGCTGCAGTGTCAAGCTGTAACTTAGCTATCCCAAGTGGAATGGAGGAGTAATTCCTTGTCTTTTTTTCTCTTTCTATATTGTTTCACCTCAAGCAAGTGCCAATAATCTGAGGATAAGATGAAATAAAACTGGAAATTAAGTTTTAGGCCTCTTTATTGCTGTTTTTAAATGTGGGAAAAAGGCCCAACATTTTTGTCAGTTTTTTAAACTTTGCAAGTGATACTTTTAACATTCTGAAGTTGATTGTACGAACTCCAGTTCTGATGTGAGTATTGTTGGATGTGGCTTGGTTTTCGTCACCTAATTGGAACACAGGGCAGAACTGAGCTTTCATTTAAGAAAGCCATCCTTGTTAAATGACTAAAAAGAGAAAAAGTCTTAAGTATAACCAATATATGGTTTTTATTGAATTAGTATATACCTATAGTATGTAGGTTTTTATGGAATTTAGTATAAACCACATCAACTTGCTCTTAAATTGTATCAGATTATTAGCAGCTACTATTTTAGGAGTGATTAGATATCTGTGATAAAGTCTGATTCTGGAAGTCTTCTCTGACATACAGCCTTTATGAATGCTGGTTGACTCTGAAGACTGAAGCATCTTCATTACTTTATTTAAGAATTAAATCACCCATATCTTGCTTATTTAGTTGTACCACCTGAAAGAGCACCTCTGCTAAACACAAGCACTACGAGGCAAGATTCCTCAGCAGCTATTTTAGTACTGTTACCTAGCCTACCACACATGCAAACTGCTGCAGACATCTTCATGGGCTGTCGTGGTTGCACCTTAAAAAACATGAACTGCAAGCTTGCAGTTCTAGATATTTTGTTTGAAATCATTCAAAACAAACTTGAAATCAGAAAATTCCTCCCTCCTTCAGGCAGACATTTTTTTCCAATAGTTTATTTTAACGTTGTTTTCCCTGTAGCCACTGCTTTTTTAACATGCTAACTCAGAGATAATGGGAAGAGGAGGAGATTGTTACTGTCTCTACTGAGGCTTGAATTCAGAGAAAGTATGTATTGGTCTTTTGAACTGATACCCTTCTGTTTGTAGTTCCTAGTCTGCACAATTCACATCAGCTCTCCTGTGCAATGATCTGATTCAGAAAAAGCACTAGAGATAATGAGGAAAATATACTCAGCACTTGTTGGCTGTCCAGAAGCAGCAAGTAAGTTAAAATATGAACAAAATGAGCCTTTAACATTGATAGCTTGTCTTCTCTAGAATTCAGTGCTAGAAGCAGCTGGAAGTGAGACTGAGGCAGGGATTCCGCTCCGGCCTCTATACATCTTTGCAGCGTTGATACACAAGTGAAGAGGAAGTGTCTGAGGGAGTGGTGTCTTATGTAGCGAGAAAGACTTTGCAAGAATTCCTGTTGGACACTATGTTTGTGTGAAAATGGCTCTTGTAAAATCATATATGTTGCAAAGTGAAGGGGCGAAGCAGATACAAATAACTGGCATTATGTGCAAGAAGGAAGAGAAGGTGAGGATCGGTGTGTTTCTTTTTTGGGTTCTGCTGGTAACTTTTGCACTGTAGTTTGGTATTTCAAGAAAAGTGCATGAGCAGAAATGAAGGCAAGCAGATGTAATGAGTACTATTAATGGTAGGCAGATAAGGATTAAGAGTGTTATTGCAAGGAATATACAGAGAGGGAGAGAGAGAGCTCCAGGGTGGATGTCTCGAAGGCTGTTCAGGGAAACTGAGTTAAGTTAGTGTGATATTGACAGTACATATGTTGGTTTCAAAGTGCACCAAGCAAAGGAAACCTTTCAGGTCTTAGCTAAGTCATCTGTATCTCTGCCACGGTGTGCATTTCTGGGAAAAAAAAAAAAAAAAGAAAAAGAAAAAATTTTCATACTTAGTGGGATGTAGTTGTTCTTGGCATGTTGGTCTATTCTAACAGAACTAATACAGGACAATGGAGAGATTAACACATACCAGTTCCCTGGCATTTACTTCTGATTTTGTTCTGAGTGGTCAACCCAGAAATTATAGTGTGACACTGTAAAAATTAGTGGAGTGGCAATGGTACTTAAGAGAGAAAACTTAAGAGAGAAAACATAAGAACTGAAGACACTAGAATGCACAGTTGTGGAAAATGACTGTCCCAGAATGGTGTATTGTAAGAGAGAGAATCCTCTTCAGGATTGGACGTGCAAAGAAATTAAGTATGCAGCTTGGGAATGCTGAGCTGGGGAGGCATCACAGCACACCTGCTAGTACAGATCCTCAGCACCAGGGAATTGCTGCTCAGAAAACTTACACAATATCTCCTCGTAGTTAAAGCCTCATGGCTTTAACTATAGGAATATAATTGTGTAATTAGCTATGCAGAGAAATGCTGTAACTCCTCATGTAGGCTCATGTTCCAATGTAAGACCTTTCCACAAAGATCTGGTCTTTTATTCATTAGTATATACGAAACTTGTCTTAATACTGACCTACTTCAAACACGCCTGTTGATGAGTCACTGGTGTTCCACCTTCGGGAGAAGTTACTCTTTCCAAATACTAAATGACATTTCAGTAGTTAGACTATGACACAGTTGCTTATGGAAAGCTGTAATTAGCAAAAACTTATGACTGTAGTTACAGAAATAATAGTCTCAGTTCAGACTGGGACGCTTACGATAACTTATTGTTTCATTTCATATATGCTTCATTATTTCATTTTCGTTTTCACAGTGAAAACCCAAAAATATGACAATTAAAGGAATCTCCCCTTCATTGTCTATGAGTTTGCTCTGCTCTTATGGTACTTTATTATGCTTTATTTTGCACTTACCCTTTTTAACAATGCTGTTAGAATGTATCAGCTTTTCTTGTGTTGCTGCTACAGAGGGCAGCCCCCAAAAACTTAAGGAAGTGTGGAAAAAAAGCTCCACTGCTCATACTAGAGAAAATCTGAAGGGTGAGGCTAGCTGTCTTATGGAAAAGATGACACTTCCATATTAGCCATTGACTGGCATGTTGAAGTATTGCCAGGGTAGTCATTCCAGGTATCCACTAAAATCCTGATGACTTGTTATTTCATTTCAGTTTTGCAATTAATTCAGGGCCAGAGGGTGTCTGGTGATGTTTGCTACACAGCAAAGTTTAAATTAAAAAATGACACATGGGCCGTGAGGCGTAGAGAAACACTGATGAAAGCTTTCAAGCTTAAGGCAAACACACTGGACTGGGAAATAGAGCAAATGATACCTGTCTTACCTGCCTTCAGAAACTGATACTGGGATTTGATGTCAGCTCCATATGAAAAATGCTTCAACTGTGTATGGATATAGCTTCAGTATGACTTTTTATGTCATTCACCCTTCTGATTTCATAATATTCACAGCTGTTGTTTATTTCACTGTGATTGCAACAGGAATGATGTAGCAGGGTGTTGGAAACTTATTTTATTTTGCAGGTCTCCAGCTGTAGGTTAGTGATGTAGGTTAATAAATGTTAGCATTTGCCAGTCATTCTGATGGCTACATATGTGAAAATTAATATAAAACAAATGAGTCTGACTAGGAAAGCCTGATAATACTCTTTTTTTTTTTTTTGAGTTCTTCACATCTTTCCAGCTGAAGAATAGTAAAGCACAGATAAGACAGACAAAGTATAATATGCATTGGGTGATTCCTGTGTATGCAGATGGGCATTAAACACTAAAACCAGATAAACCCCAAGTGTCCTTTTTTCTTTATTCACTAAGTAGTGAAAATTAGGTTTCTGTGTTGGTGTAGCCTAGCAGGAATTATGTGCTGTGTAATAACTAAAATGCTTGTTAATGCAGAGTCATTATAAATTTTTTAAATAAACTCTCCTTAGAATATGTCCGATTCAGGAATGACCTGTCCCTATGCAATTTATTTTGTAAAGATTCCCAGGTAAACTGAGAGTTTTTTGTTTGTTTGTTTGTTTTTTAAATCTTTAAATCACAACACAGTCATTTAAGATCTGTTTGCTACTGCACAAGACCTCTACAGCAAGCTCAGTGTTAAGTAAAAATAGATCCGTTCCCTCTTCCTTTTACAGTTTTTCCCCCAGCAATGACTATTCTGTCGTTTCAGGAATTTGTTGTGTATATGAATACATGAGTATATATATTGTTTGTAACTATGTTTATAATGTATGTGTGCACACGTATGTCTTAATATTTATGTATATGTATGTATTTCTTTTTACATTTTAGAGCTGTGATGGCCAGTCACCAAGCAGAAGTTCAGAGTTTGAAGCTAGATAATGATTCAGTTATAGAAGGAATAAGTGACCAGGTACTGGTGGCAGTTGTGCTCAGTTTCACTTTCATTGCTGCTCTGGTATATACGCTTTTAAGGTGAGAATATGTTGACAGGAATTAATCAGCATACCTGCATTTATAAAATTCTAACTTTCTCGACAAATTTTTGCATTGGTACATAAAAACTGTGACTTTTTGACATTAAGGAAGTGTTTGTTTGATCGCTTACTCTCTTTCATGGTTCAGCTCACGGTTAGAATGAAATGATGCATTTCTCAAAAGTGGAGTTTAACTCTTCCTTATCTTCAGATGATCAAACTGAAGAGTATTCATCATTCCTTAAAACTGAAAGTGGCTGAATTCACTGTCTGTGTGGCTGCTGTGTCATGTTTGGTTACAAAGTACAGATTTGTCAACAGGGACTCCAAAATTAAAGTGGGGTATAATCCTGCAATGTTCTAGACACAGTCTCCTTCCAAAAAAAAAAAGAAACCAAACCCAAAAACTTCAAACCCAAACAAATTGACTAATTTGTTTATAGATGAATATGCTGTTAGAACAGTGGACTGTAACATGCTTTTCATAATTCAAAACACTAAGTTCAGAATTCAATAACTCTTAATGGTCAAGTCGTCAAAGCTTATTTTCATTTCAGAGTTTTTCTTTGCAATCTAGCAAATATCTTAGCCTGTGTGTTTTGGGAAAATGAGTCTGAGCTTCAGATTGGCTTCTTTTCGTTTTTATGGATATCTGTAGACTTTTGAAAACAGAATAGTTTTCACAACCAAGAGAACTCAATTTTAGTGACACATTGGCATTACGAAATTTACTGAGGAGGATATGGCCATAGGAGAAATATTAGAGGAGTAGGAGTTACTTGAGAACAGCCTACAAAAGAAACTAGAAGTAGGAAAGCTTGACTGGACTGCAAGGCAGTGCTGCTGTTCAGGACCAGGAGACCACAAAGGAATCTTAAGAGAAACATATTCTCTTCACCTTGCCTTTTTTCCCCAAAACTGTTCCAATTACTCAGATTGCTTCAAGATGGCCTCTTTTAACTCTGCTCTGTAATGACTTCTCTATCCATTGTGTTGGCATTTTTGGCGTTTGTGACTTGAATTGTCTTTACTTTAAAAATTAAGTTTAAAATATTAAAAAAGTAACACTTTGGTTTTGAACTTTATTAAGTCAGGAACATGAAAAAAGAAGAGAGGGTCAGCAGTGGGCAAGAGTAGCAGGAGTTCAGTCAGAACTGGAGTTCAGGGAGGCGATACATCAATGACGAAAGGTTACTTGGAGAGGGAGATAAGGGCTAATTACTAAGTATCTCTGCAGTGTAATGAGCTAGGTAAAAGGTTTATCTGTGGATCCTGCTACATACTTCAATGGTTTATTTTCTGGAGGGGCAAACAAACTCAGACACAAAGCTTCCAGTCTGGAAGCTTGTTTACTTCTGCATTGTATGAGTCTTGTCCAGTGACAGGACTCGAGGAAATTGCCTGAAGCTGAGTCAGGGGAGGTTTAGATTAGGTACCAGGAAGAAGTTTTTCACCCAGAGGGTGGTTGGGCACTGGAACGGGCTCCCCAAGGAAGTGGTCCCAGCACTAAACCTGACAGAGTTCAAGAAGCACTCTCAGGCACATGGGGTGATTCTTGGGATTCTGCGTAGGGCCGGAGGTTGGACTTGATGATCCTTGTGGGTCCCTTCCAGCTCATTATATGCTATGATTCTGTGATGACTGACAGTCTTACCAGCATCCTCTTACCTCTCTGCTCTGCCTTTTGGTACTTTCTGAAATTGCCTATATTCAGCAGCACTTTTTCTCTACCTCCTTTGTATTGTCACCATCAAAATCTGCACAGTATGGTAGAAAAGCTGTACAGTAAAAAAACTGTAGTACTTTTAATTTATTTATCACAAAGTGGGGAAGAAGAAGGGTATTTTCTTCTTCTCATCTTGTTATCTTAGGCATTACAAAGGTCTGTGTGATCCTTATACTGTGTCTATTAGCCCAGTCTCTTTGCCACCCATATTTCTGTACACGACATCTGAAATACTTAAGTTGGGTAGGAACAGGTCCCAGGTAAGAATACATGGAAGAATGCTTAGAGTAATGAGCAGTTGCAGGAACAGAATAAACAGGGAAAGTAGGTGAGTACCTGTTGCAGTAGGTCTTAGGAGGCAGAAGTGGAATATGGAAAGAACTGTTAAGGGATATGGTTACTGTACTTGTTTCCTGCACTGAGAACTCAATGAAACATCACATCAAGGCATGAGCCAAAGGTGTTCATGCTTCTGGCAGAGAAACTTACTAGCCATAATTAAATGTGTACCAAGTTGCAGATGTTTAATTCAGATACTATATGATGGTTTTGTAAAGCCTGTATGTTTTTGAATTACGAATTTTGATAAAATGAAGCCAGATTTCTTTCCATCATCTTTAAAACCGGTGAGTAGGTTGTCACATTACAAGTGAGATTGTAAAAATTCAGACTAGTCAACAAATTGAGAGAGAGACAAGGGAGACTTACCCTTTAATTCCCTACTAGGGATTTCCTGTTTGTCCCAGATGACTTACCTACTCCATGTTTATGGATCTGCAGGTTTAGACCTTTTAACTCATTTTTCTATCCCATCATATGGTTTGATTATAAGATGAAGTCAACATTTTCAGCAGAAGTGAGATCTTAATCCTTGAAAATGAACAGTGGCCATCACTGCACAGTGATGCACCAGTCCCCATAAGTACTGTCCCTAACTTTCCTTGTGTGACACTGCACACTGTATGAGTAGGCAGCCTTCCTCCTTCCAATAATAGCAGTTCTGTGGGGCCCTCTGTGGTACATAATACAATCTTTCCACATCATGGGACTTTTTTCCTCAAGTTTTGGAGTACTAGCACTCCGCAGTGGGGAAGTAAAAAGCCTTTGCATCTAACTTCATTTCTTTCTGGCTTGTGTTTGATAATACCTTTAGTTACATAGCAGCATACTGGTTTTCATTTATTTAATTTATCTTCTCACTCTAATTACATGACAGGAGTTATGAGTTTGATGTGTCTATACCTTCCTGAATATTGCACAGTGTTTTGCTACCTCATCATCTTATGCATAAGTGACAGTATATACTGTACCTCTACAGCTGTACAAAAGCTCTCATCTACTCAGCACAGCATGTGATACCACGGTAAAGTCATATAAATTAACGTTTTAGCAGCAAATTTGCAATTAGTTGTTTGTGGAGAAATCAAATTAAACTGGTTTATAATTCACACCTTCCACTCATGTGTGAATTGAATTGAATTTCCATGTATATCAAAAGTTCTGGCAAACTGAAGGTTTGTAGCATCTAAACAAGAAAATACTTTTATACATATAACATGTATGACAGACAACATCCACAAAATCTGACTCATGGAGACCCAGGGTGGGTAAGAAGAGTTTTAATAGAGCCTTCTCTTTATATAACCTTCGTACAGGTCACCCACATTAATGTTAAATACATTCACTCTTTACAGGTATTAGTATGAAAAATATGGGGCTTGTCTATTCCTCCTTGAAGAAAGAATGAAGTAGATAAAATGTTAAACATAGCAGTAATGCAGTATTGTGATTGCCCACATTAAATGAAGGAAAATATTACAGAAGCTCCTAGAGCCATGGAGGAAATGATGTAATAGAACTGTGACCAAAAAATGTCCTAAAAATTCAGCCAGTCCAGCCCTCATCTTTTACAGAGGATCAGCTTGCCTAGATATCACTGGAAGGATTGCAGCATGTTGGTTCTTTTTAACTTCTAGTCAAGGATAGATCACAATATCCTGAAGTAATCTTCTCTTGTTTTGTACACTTAATGGTTAGAAATGCTTTTCCATGAGCCTTAGATAACTGTGGGAAATAATTGCTCATATCTGTGGAAAACCTTATCCTGTCCCCTTTTCTCTCCATTAAAAGTTTTCTATATAAACTGACATTTCTTCTTTCTTTAGTGTTTAAAAAATGAGGGCAGTAGTTCTTATTCTCTTCTGAACTTCCTCCATCTTCTCTATATGTTTTTATGCATTTAGCACAAAATGGAGAACAGAATCCAGCTGAGACCTCAACAGTGATGAGCAGAATGTACCACCATTGAAATCCATATGAATAAATGAAGCATAAAAATTGTTGTCAGCATATTTTTTTAATTCCAGTTCAGTTCCCATTGTGCTTTTGAATTTCAAATTTGTAATATATCCATCCTCCTTTCTTCAGTGAGTCCCTTCCCTATGATTCCTCTTGGCATCTCCAACCTGTCGTTTTCTTGCCTGTAGAGTCTTTCTTTTTAAAAAAAGAGTGATTTTAAAAGAATGATTTCTTTTTATATCCAGTCTGCTGATAGTTACATAAATTCAACATTCTAAATCTAAGAGTTTGTCTACCCTTTCTTATGTAAATGTTATGTAGCAGATAAAATTGAAATAGTTAGAAGGTTTCAACTCTATAACTTAGGCAGTAAGTGAAAAACTAATAAATCTATGAGTAAACCAACAAGTAAAAAACTAGCAGTGGAGACATAATTGAAAATTATTTCTGCATGTTTAATATTAAAGCTTTCAAGCAACTTCAGTTTTTGTAGGTTTATGGTTTAATTGTTTTTCAGATTCAGATCCAGTTTTAACAGGATTTAATGATTGATTATGGAATCTGTCTGAAAAATCTGGCTGCTATACAGCTTTAAATGTCCAAAGTAACTTTAAGATCCAGAATAAATGTCCCATTTCCTTAATTATTTGTGTACTTCCTTTAAAATCTTTTAAAGCAGGAAAGAATGATTTTTTTTTTTCCCCTTTGTTCAAGTTTCATATTTTTTTCCAGTGACTTATTTTTCGGCGTTGGGTCGCAGTGATTTTTTTTTTTGCTTGTGTTTCTTTTCACAGGAATGAACATCAGAACATACATCCAGAAAATCAAGAGCTAGTGCGAGCTCTTCGTCAGCAGCTTCAAACGGAGCAGGTGCTGTGCTGAGCGTTGCCATCATTCTGCTCTCTGATGTGGGGTAGTGCAGACTTCTCTGAGCTTCTGGAAGAAGCTGGTTATAGAAGCTTACTTACTGTACAGAGGCATCTTTGAAATTCATCAAGTAATGGGATAACATAGGCTTTTTTAATTAAAACTAATTATTTGGCTGGTTCTTTCTATCAAACAAGTTTTTGCCACAAGGTGGAGTATGTTGGATGACGCTGTGTGCTTTCCTGCAGTGCTCCTGGGAACTTCGTGGTAAAGGAAAGGAAATCTGGAGTGCAGTTGCCGAGGCAGGAGAGGGGTTAGATGTTTAGACTGATAAAACAGTGTGTAGCAGAACAATGGCACAGCAGCAAGAGCCAAGCAACAAAGAGTGACAGAAACTTTTTTACCAAAGCCTTTAGTAACAGGATAGGGGGCAATGGTTTTAAACTGAAAGAAGATAGGTTTAGATGGGACATAAGGGAGAAATTCTTTAGTCTGGGGGTGGTGAGGCACTGGAACAGGTTGCCCAAAGAAGTTATGGATGCCCCATCCCTGGAAATGTTCAAGGCTAGGTTGGACATGGCATGGAGCAACCTAGTCTAATGAAAGGTGTCCCTGCCCCTGGCAGAAGGGTTGGAACTGGGTGATCTTTAAAGGTCCTTCCAGTTCAGACCATTCCCTGATTCTATGACTGCATCTAGTTCTGACAGGTAGAGTCTAGGCCAAGTTACTGGAAATTTCTGAGTGCCAGCCCCAGAGTGAAAAAGCCATTCCTCTGGAGAATGTTGAGAAGAGTCTTTCACTGTGATACTTCTTGAAATAATGACAGTGCATATTTATGGGGAAGACAAATACAGCAAAATGAGGAGAAAAACTATTTCATGACAGTGACTTACACAAGCTGGTGTCTGTGCTTGGGCTTAAAAACACTAAATGCTGCAGCTGGTAAGCAACACAGTTCAGTTACCTGGTTCTGGACAGATCTACTGTCTAGGATAATGAAATAACAATGTACATCTGAGGTTGTTATTCATGCTTCAGCATATCTAGCCTAACTCAATGTGAAGAACCAAGGAGGTTCTTTCTTTGTGGTCTTCAACCGTGAAGCACACACTTATGTAACAGATGAAGGGAAAATAATGGGCTGGTCACAAGAAGAACTTGCTTAGTGAATCAGTGCATTTAAGTGTGCTTGATTTTTGCGTTCAGATATATTTCTCCTTCATTTCACATAGCTCTGTGTGTTTGACTTGTAGTAAATGAGTGCTAATTTATTGTTATTATTTTAAACCCGGTCGACTTATATAAAAAGTAGTATCTCTTAACACTTTGCATCTCTCTGCTGTTCCTGCAGGATGCCTCTGCTGGTGACCGACATCGCTTTTATACAGACATGTCCTGTCCAGTCTGTTTGCAGCAGGCTACGTTTCCTATAGAAACAAACTGCGGGCATCTCTTCTGTGGTAAGCAAGAAGAGCTCCCAAGTTGCAAAGATGAAACCAGAACAGGAATACAAACTTTTGGCACAAGTACAGGCACCCTAATTCAAAGCTTTGGTTGCTTTTAACTGGCTTTTAGTCTGCATTAGAAATAATTTTTTTTTTTATAAATAGACGAGAAAACACATTTGTTAATAAACAGTCACTTTGAGAGTGTGCTTCACTTTTTTTCTATGCTATCAGGACTTCAACTGTGGTTAATTCTAAAGTGTCAAAGAGTATAATTTTTTTCCATTGCAGTAAAAAACTAAAGAGACTGAAAAACATTTGGAAATGTGCTATTTAGGAAAACTGGTTTAGAAAGAGTAAAACATTATGCTTGATATTATTTTTATCTCAGAGAATTTTTTTTTTCTTGGAAGTCCTGAAGAATTAAGACCAAGTTCACAATGATTAAAGCATTTGCCTTTTTGTTGTTTTGGTTTTTTTTTTGTGGCCCTGCTATTCAAATTTATATGTAAACATCCTACACAGCATTTTGCTTCCTCTCCTTCAGGTTCCCAGTAGGATTCTTTCACAGCATTCATCCAGTTTTATGGAGTATATAGTGCATACCATGCCTAGTTGTTTAAATGAAAAAATGTACAAGTTTGGAGAACAGTTAAAGTACTCACATTTTGATATATTTCTTCATCTGTTGAAACTCTGGTGATACAGCCAAGTTTTTAGGATAAATTTTACACCTCCTGACATTTTTGTGACTTCTACATTTTGAACTGGCAAAAATTTTAATTATCTGTTTCTTAATGACTAAAAAATTTGCTTTGTTTTCAGGAAGTAATACCTTAAAATTAATGATTCATATGAATCCTGTTCAGGATTTTTCTCATTAATATCATTGAATTTGAATATGTTGGTTCTTGGCACCTTCAGTGAATGCTGTATACAAAATTACGTAAGAAAATGTAGATTTAACCCAACTGCTTATACACTTCTGTTGTTTTCCTTGGTGTGCAACGTATTGTTTCAGGCAATGGGGTTTTTCAACTCAGAAGTTTAAATGTCTGTAACTTGCTTTCATCAGGTTCCTGCATTATTGCCTACTGGAGGTATGGCTCATGGCTCGGTGCCATCCGTTGTCCAATCTGCAGGCAGACGGTAATATTTTAAGAAATTGTGAACCTGACAATTCAGCTATCTAGTACAGCTTGCCTCAAGGCACTTACATGTGAACCTCAGTAGTGAGGCTGACAGATGAAGAAGTCTGAGAAGCTGACTTAATAGAGAGACATCAGTAGTGGACATTCAGTTTTTTCTGAACTTTTTGCTTTCTCAAGCGGCTCAAAAAATACAGATTGTTCCTGCAACTCAAATATAAGTAAACAGCACTGATAAGTCAGACATTTTTCTGTAAAAGAGTATATGAAAACAGAAAATTGTGAGATTTTAACTATGATCCTTTCATGCTTTCTGTTTGGGATCTAATAAAACTTCTTTACCAGAACTTGCATCTGAAAGGCCTGGCTGTTCTGGAAGACTGCCAGTAGGCAGTACACTACTGGTTTCTGAGAAGTACCCTCTCCCTTCCTTCTCTCCCTACCAAAAAAACCTATCCATGTCAATTTCTTATTTTGTCCCTATTTTTAGCTTGTATGTATTATTAATTTGAGCTTTGTAGAGCAAGCATTAACTTACTTCCTACGCGACTTACTTACAATGTCAGTTTGAAATATGTTCCTGCAACTCATTAACTCTTTCTTAGGATCTCTTGAGTCTCTGATAGTGTATATTTTAACAAAAGTACATCTTTATTTTATCAGTGAACAAACTACAAAGCTGCTAACCTGTGATGAATTGTATAACTTGCTTCTTGCCCTTACCCCTCCATTATATCCTGCTTTGATTGTGTTTTTCAGCAGGACAAATGACTATAAGGACACAGATGAAGGAAAGAATAATAGGTATGACTGGAGGAAGAAAGTGTAGGTTTAGAGTGTAGCCAGTGAGGAAAAAGACACAAAAGCTAAAAGCGAGGAAGGGGGAAAGTGATTTTTTTAGAGTCCTTCCTTACATCTATATTCATTTACCTTCCTCTGAGCAACAGATAAATTAGGTGGTACTGCTTGCATGGTTATATATTCATTCTCACCCTGATTTATAAATGAGGAGGGGAAGTATGTACACATGAACAACATGAGTCATACAGAAGGTTTGTGGCAGGGCTAGGAGTTGAATGTAGATCTGCTCATGCTATCATTTGCTAAACGTGATTGCCACACAGATTCAAGATATATGTGAATATTGTGGCAGTTTGGGGCACCACAATACAAGAAGGATATGAAGCTGTTAGAGGGTGTCCAAAGGAGGGCAATGAAGATGATGAAGGGCCTTGAAGGGAAACCGTGTGAGGAGCAGCTGAGGGCACTTGGTGTGTTCAGCTGGAGAAGAGGAAACTGAGGGGAAACCTCATTGCAGTTACAACTTCCTTGGGAGGGGAAGAGGAGGGGCAGGCACTGATCTCTGCTCTGTGGTGACCAGAGACAGGAGTTGAAGGAATGGCTGAAGTTATGTCAGAGGAGGTTTAGGTTGGATATTAGGAAGAGGTTCTTCCCCCAGAGGGTGGTTGGGCACTGAACAGGCTCCACTAGGAAGTGGTCACAGCACCAAGCCTGACAGAGTTCAAGAAGGGTTTGGATGATACTCTCAGGCACATGGTGTGACTCCCAGGGATGGGCCTGTGCAGGGCTGAGTAGGACTTGTGATACTGTGATTCTGTGAATATGACCTTCCATATTGCTCTGTGTTTGCATGAAAGTTAACCCAAGAACAGAACAGAATTCTCTGTGCTTACTGAAGAGCTGTTCATTTATTATTCTGTATTATTCTCCTTCATCTTGGTATGAATACCCATATGCAAAAATATAAGTTTTGCTGCTTGTTTGTTGGCATGCAAGGCCATTCTAACAATAGAAGAAGAAAGGCCTCATTGATTGCTTTATTTGATTTTCAGTTTAAGAAACAAAATTAGATTAATTTGGTAAATTGATTTTGTTCTCATAATCATCTGTCCCACTTATGAAACATTAAGCATTTAGGTGTTTAGAAAAAATATCTGTAAGCCTCTTTTGAAAGGAAGGTTCTTGGGCTTTTTTTTTTACAATCTCTTTAAAAATTAATATTCTGTAAAGAACTGTAAGCAATTAATTAGTTAAAACTTAATAGCAGTATCCATGTTAGTTTATTTAGTTTCAGTTTATTCTCCTATTAAATATTAAACTAAACCAAAGTTTGTTCTGTGTAGTTAACTGAAGATGACTGTTCTCATTTATGGTTCACAATGTCTGCATTTAAAAAACAGTTGCACATGTAACATAACCTCCCTCTTGTGCCCAGGTAACCTTGTTTCTGCCACTCTTTGGTGAAGATCAGCAGGGTGCAAACCAAGTGTTTCAAGATGTTAGTGATTACAATCGGAGATTCTCTGGACAGCCCAGATCTGTAAGTTTTGGATAAGTTTGGGTGGAAGTCAGTGGTTTTAGGAGAGATTAAAAGCTTTTTTTTTATGATTTTTCCCTCCTTCCTTTTTTGCTTTGCCCTGGAATATGGATTTTCTCTTCATGGTGCCTGGGTCTCGGGCAAGTTTTTTTTTAGGAAATTCACATTTATATGGTTAGGTCAAACCCAAGACCTCAAGGTTATTTATTTGTGATTTGTGGAAACGTATGGAAACTTGCATTTTTGTTGTGAGTGAGAACTGCTAGTAAGCCTTGAGTTCCCTGGTCATGTGTTAAGCTGCTTTTTAGGTCTGAGTCATTATTTTGAAAGGATCAATAATGATTAAAAATACTTACTGAAACACAACCTGCAAGTAAGAATATTCATTTGATTGATCTCTTTACATTGATTAGACAAGGTTCTACTCTGCACCTTTCTTCTTCAGATTTCAAGCTGTATGCTGTCTTCACTTTTTAATTTTCCTCTTATACTGCAGTCTTTATACTCCTCTCTGAGTGATGAAAACAGGATTTTTTTTTCCTATAAACAGCTAAACAGTTCTGCAAACTTTTGAATGTCAGCCTTGTGAGCCTGTCTTCTGTGTGTGTGCTGATTCACAAGGTGAAACGCACACGCACACGTACTAGTAACTCCCTACTTGTCTTCATTTGTCCATTGGATTTGGATATAGTGAGAAAACATCAGCAAGAAAAATTTACAGTCCAAAGAGACAGAAGAGGGAGGGGTTTTTTTTTCATGTTCCAAACCACAAAGCAGTTATGCTTTTGATCCAGAATAGTTTGAGACTACCTTTCAGACTCCATTAGACCATTCTGTGGGCTCTGTGTCTAGTCCCCAGTAACCCATCTGAGAGCTCATCAGAAGTCTGCACTAAAGCCCTAATTAGACTAGATAAATTGTCTTTGATTTATACACAGTGTTTTGCCCTAACCACACACAAAATTCCTTTCTCGAAAACCTTTTCAGCCTTGGCAATAACTCATTTTAATGGAGTTTAATGGCCCTGTGTAGAAACTGTGTACAGTAGAAAGGAACAGGTTTAAAAAAAATGTAAAAGTTCACCCCTTTCTTCTCTTCACAACAAAAGCCCAAATATTTTCTACTGAGCAGTCCCTCACTAATGTGTCAGAATCATAGTAGAAAAATAGAAAGGAGGCAGGAGTGGATTAATTTAAAGGTTCTTTAGTATATTTGTTTTCCTCCAGTAGTCATTGCTTTTCCTTCATAGCAGGTGCCAATGTATTTCCTAGCGATGTATGTTTTATATTATACAATAACACAGTTTGACTATTTATTAAAAGCATATATATTCCAAATCTGCCGTATTACCCCACAAAACTAAATCGTTAAGTCTTGTCTTACTGGTTTTTGTTTTAATTGCTATAAACTAAAAGTTTCTAATCTGTAATTTCAATTTAACGTGGATGTGTTGCTAAAGCCAAATATTAACTTTTGGTTTCTTTATAGATTATGGAAAGAATTATGGATCTGCCCACTTTACTGCGACATGCTTTCAGGGAGATGTTTTCTGTTGGGGGCCTCTTCTGGATGTTTCGCATCAGAATATTCCTCTGCTTAATTGGAGCCTTGCTCTACCTGGCTTCACCTCTGGATTTTCTTCCTGAAGCACTCTTCGGAATTCTGGGTTTCTTGGATGATTTCTTTGTCATTTTTCTTCTGCTGATATATATCTCTATCATGTACCGAGAAGTGGTGACACAGCGTCTGAACAGATGAAATGGACGAAAATGGCCCAAAAGCAGAGGCAGTTGTGGAATGTTTTAAAAAGAGAACTGTAATGTAAGTATGATATGGCAAGGTGCCTGTGTACAATTTTAGTAGTAACAGTTTCTTAGCTGGTTGGCTCATATAAGTATGAAGGGTTGATACGTGGTGATGCTTAACTGGAATCTTTAATTTGTGCGTTACATATGCTTCATAAGGAGGAGATTAGTTTTATTGTGTTGTAATAAACTACCTTCATCTAATTCCACCTGATGAACAGCTGTATCTAATCTAAGCAGGAAACACCTTTTTGGTGTGTTGTGGTTTGTGAAAATGCAATTCTAGTAAAGGACTTCAAACAGTAAGTCCATTTGAGTGATCTAAACAAATGTAAGAAAATTCAGAAATTCTTCACAGTACAGTTGTCATGGCTAAATTGTTTGATGTCTTACTGTTGTGGGCTAGAGTTTTTTGAAATAAAAGTAGCTTTGTGTGTCTCTGTGGAAGAAGAAACCCAAAGACAGCATTACAATTATCACCCCGCAGTTTGCTGTTGTCCAGATGCTTCACAAAAGCAAGGGTGACACCTCAGTGTTGCTTGAACTGCACTGTGTACAGTTGCATGCAATTCATACCATTTTGGTTTTGTATTTGGGTATGTACACAAGGTATCTGATCTACATTTTCTTTTTTGGTTGGTTTACTTGGATGTGGATAGAAGGGGTTCTGAATTACCTTGAAAAATATCTGTGATAAGGGACCACAAAAAAATCATGGAAATGTTTTTAAAAATACCAGGGTATTAATCATCCCTAAAGCTGATCTTTTTTTTTTTTTTCATGTTGAATTTGAGCACAGGCTATCATAGTAATTTGAAAATACTTTCATTTTAAGCAGGGAACGCCACTAGAAAGGTCCAGGATGTGACAGATCAATGTATTTTTTAGCTAGAAAAATGATGATTGCAATTTTATTTTAACTTCCTGAGTACTTGAAAGACAGTGAATTGACAGATGATTCTTAGCATGTTTACATGTATGAGATGAGACTTACAATGAAAGGGACCTTTTCACAATTTCAGTGTTTTCCCCATGCAGGTGTCTTTCCACAGTTTCTAGCACTTAGGCATGTGCAGGAAGATGATAGAGCTGGAACCTGAGGTGTCAGTGGTTGGAGGTGGAGATTGTCCTTCAGTGTCAGTGTTTTAAATGACATTCATTTAAAAAAAAAATTCTCTGATTCTTCATTTGAAAATTTACTTTTGAAAGTCCAAAGACGTTTTACAAATTAACTGGAAAGCTAAATTTTTCTTTATTGCTGTTTGTTAGAGATGGGCAAGAAGAGAAAAGGGAAGTGCAACAAGGGTAGGAGGAGGACAGCTAGACAGAAAATAACATTTTTGGAAGCAAGTGCTGTTGGCTTTTGCAAACTCACTGTTCTTGAACTTCTTGGTTGAGCTTTTCCCATTTTGTTGGCACTGCTAATGTATGGTGATGGTTTAGTGGCTACCTCAGTTAAAAGTCATTAAAGTATTATTGAGTAAGCACGGGATATTTATAAGCTGTTAGGTACATTTGCAAAGCAAGATAGTGGTTTAGGATGTTAGGTAAGACAAGGTTTCACAGTTTTGCTGGAAGTATTGTTTTGGGTTTTTTTTTGTTTTCCCAAGAAATCCAGCTGAGGGCAAACTCCAAAAATTTATTTTTAATTGAGTAAATTTAACGCCCCCTTTTCTCCTGGAGTTTAACTTGTAGGTCTGTTTAGAGAAGAGTGTGAACTGCTGTTGTACAATAACTGGAGTCCATTCACAGAATTTATTGATCTAGCATCTCCTCCATACTTTTACCCTATGATTGTGTTTATCATTTTCCCGTGGTTTTCTAAATCCAGAGTGGATATAGATGCACATGAACCTGCTTACTGATTTGTGTTCTTTGAGCTTCCCAATCCCACATGCTACTGTGAAGTTCATGCAGAAATATGCATCTAAGGGGTCTGCTCCTGAAGAGCAGACCTTCTGGCATACCTGCAATCATACACAAACCACATCTGAATGCCTATATGAAGTTTCCCCATGTTCTTTTTCTTCAGTACATTTCTGATGGCCAGAAAGGTTTTACTCAGAGGCTTCTGCTTACTTTTGAATATTGGGTAACATCATAAGCTTAAGTTCAACACATTAAATGCTTGACAGATTTAGGACCATCCTTCTTTTTCACCAGTACGCGTGCTTGCTTGTGGATACTCTTTTTTTGGTCCTGCAAGCTGGTGACAAGCAGTATTATGACTTGCTCAGGCCTTTTTGTGTAATGTGAAGATGCATCTGTCCTGCAGCGTCTGGCTGCTGCTCCTTTACACAAATCTGAAATAGCTGTAAATTAGCTATCTTGGGCGCTTAGCTTGAACTGAACCTAAGCTCTAGAGCTCCCAAGAAGCTGAAGATTAAAACATGAGCGTGTGTTATTCCTGAACTGTGTGCTGCCAAGTTGTTCTGGCAGCAATGTTAAAGGTAAGGGCTAGAGCTGAGCCCTGGCTTCAGGATGTGAAGAAAATATGTGTTGCTGTGTGCTTGGTTTTGTCTCCTGGGATGGGGGGTAGGCATGTCACTGGGTGGGGGAAGAAAAAAAAATGGAAAACTGTACCAGGAAGAGATACGGAGATAAAATACAGTCCTTAAAAGATGACAGTGTCACCAGAAAACTGTGTGAAATACATGATTGTTCCAGCAATATTAACGAGGAGGAAAACAGAAGTTATATTTAATAGCTCTTACACAGTAACTTGTAGCATCTTGAGGCCTAATGGTCATCGCTGTACAGAGCGATCCGTTTCTGTGCTGTTCGTGTGCCACACCAGTGATGTCTGTGAGGACCAGGCAGAACGGTGTGGTTTGGGGATACAATTTTGCTGTAAGTTTCATAGAACTGTAGCAGTATGTTACACTAGATTTTTAAGACAAAAAGGATATAAAACTACTTGTTGTTACTTTTAATGATAATAAATTGCTGTTAAAGTTAGAGATTCTCTTGTGTTATTTTATTGACTTTCTGGCTTCGATGTTTTTTTATTTCCCCTTTTTTCCACTTCCCTGGGCTAAAGTTGTCAGTGTGGCATCCCATCCTTAAGGGTAAGGGAGCACTCAAGATTCATAGGTGCTCGTGGTTGAAAGGAATGACAAAAATCAGAGGGTCTGCAAAAGCTTACAAGGTTTTATTAGTAGATTACACACTTTGCATGGAAATTGGTGTGTTAGTCCTGGACCTACTATAAAAGTAGGTTGTGGGTTTTGAAGAGTGGGGTAGGGTGAAAGGGAACAGAGAGATGAATTAAAGAGGGGGAGAGAGAAAGACAGGGAGAGGGAAAGACAGATCACCAGTCCTGGGTCCAACATCAGTCCAGCTGGGGTGTCCTGGGGGTGAGTGTGCACCTGGGCTCCGTGTGGGTACCTTTTATAGATAAATTTATCTGCCCTGGAGAGAAATTTCTGACTTTCTGTGCAAATTAATATTTATGCACAGTCCATTCTCCTAGACCTTCCTGGAAATGGGTTGGAGGGCTTCAGGGATCTTTGGATCTTGGAGGTCTTGATCCAGCCCTACAGCCCCTGCCCACTTCTCAACCTCATTCCTGTGCTCACGCTGTGCTGGGTTGTGTTTATCTCCAGGAGCCAGAACAAGGAAGTTTGTCCCAGAAATGTGCTGCCCTACCTCCATATGGCCCTTTCTCCAGCCACATCCTGTTCTTTCTCACAGTGTGTTGTCACCAACAATCCTTGTGTGTAATTACCAGCAATCCACGGTTGGCCCCACAGCCTGTTGGTGTTTGAGGCATACACATCAGCCTCCTCGTCTTCTAGGCCTCTGCAGGCAGTAACTCCTCTGCAGTCTTGATCAACTCTTGACTTGATGCCTGTGGACAGAGTGTTCAGAGATAACTGAGTGGTTTTCATCTTTATGATTGCCATTATAAAGATTATGAAATTTCCAAGATCTTAGTCCCGAAAGTATATTGTACATGGGAATGTCCTTCCCTGAGCAGTACCTCCAGATCCAGGAGCACTAAGCTTTCGGGATGATAAACCAGTATAAATCAGCGGTTAGCACCATCACAGAACAATCCTCAAGCAAAAAAAAAAAAGGGTATAAAGCCAAGTGGATGAGAATGTAAGGAAACAGCAAATAGTCTCTGTAGGTTCACAGGAAGAATGACGGCTGGGAAGAACCAAATGTGGCTGGTCTGTGCTGCGGTTCTGAGCCTTCCTTGATTCATGTCACGACAAGGCCCTGGGCATCAGGAAAACACGTTCCACTTTTCTAAGAAATGTCTAAAAAGTATTAGCTGGGAAGCCCTGTGCCAAGTTGGGCAAAGTCTTTTGTGAACTTTGTAGCCTGCTTTGGCACACAGTTCCAGTGTTTATGGTGAAACATGTAATTGCATATTTGGTAACATGCTGTTAAATCAGGTGCACACTTGTCCTTTATGCCTGATGCCCCTGTGCTTGCCATGGGAAGCTCAGCTAAACACTCAAGAGTTCCTCAGCCAAGGCTGCCGAAGTAGATGGCTTTTTTAGGAAGTCTGTTGTACAGTTAACGTTGTAGGTAGATTTTCTGCTCCCAGCTGCCAGCCAAACAGGAAACTGCCCGTTAGTCACCAGCACTGGAAGCCACACAGGCATTTGTTGCAAGGAGACAGAGCAGTAAGTCTTAATATCCCTGTTTCTTTGAGATGGTTGCCTTCTTCCCTTTTGTGGGCAGTGTGTTTTTGGTCAGGGGAAGAAGCTGCTGAATTTCATTCAGTATATGATTCCCTCAACTGCAGATGTTCAGGGCAGAGACAGGCCTGCAGATCCTGCTCCCATGTGGACAGCACATCATCAGACACTGTGGTAAGTAGGGGTGCTTTCTGTAAATCAGTCATTTTGTTCATTCAGGGTGTGAGAAACCAATCCAAATAATAAATAATTCATACTGCAAAATGAGCAAAAAAAACACAGGAGATTAGAGTTGAGTTTCCCATTCTACATCTTGGATTCAGCCTCTTGGTATGCCCCTGCTCTGTATCACATTGCCTTATGTAAGATGTTTGTCACTTCAGCATCCTCATAGAAGTCTATCATAGGTGCATTTTGTTTGTGCCTAAGTAATCCCAGATCCTGCCATGGACATTTCTACTGCGGCCTTCAGGGCAAGTGTTAGGGCTGCTGGGTTGAGTGAGTGAATCAAAGGGTGTGGTGGGGGTGGGGGAGAGCAAAAAGTGTCCTCTTAAAGTAAATTTCTAATTGTATGATCTACTCTTATTGGTGCTGCATGGCCCTCTATGGTCATCTGAATATCTTGTCTCTCTTTGTTTATGCTAATGTTGGGTTGAAGGCACAAGAATTATGACAACACTAGAAAATACATCTGGAAGTAAAGGTTGGAGAAACTGGTATTTTGACTCCAGGATAGACTGCGGAAGACAAGAGTCTTTAAATATGTTAAAAGAGGATGCTATTTCCTGCATTAGGTATGATTGGAGGAATGAATATGGCTGAGCTTGAACGGTAGCAAATGAGACTTAGATTAGAAGAAATTTGCCAAAGTGAATGAGGAGAAGATTTTGTCTGGTGAAACATCTGGGAGGCTTCTGAAGGCAGGCAGTGACAGTTTTCTGCACAGCTAGTCCTGGAGAAGGAGCAGAACAATGAAAAGGTGTCTGCTTTCATGGCAGCTGTTCTCGACCTTAATAGGTGTGAGACCAAAGAAGCCTGATCTGACCAAGTCTGTATTGCTTCTGGTGTTTCTGATACACATTACCAGCATCATCTGGCAGACCTGACCAGCTTACCTTTCCCCAGAACTTTTCCTAAATAGCAGTGTTTAGAATCGATGGTATGGCAATATGGCTCCACCTTATTTCAGGACACCTTAATGATTATTTACAATAATATTCCATGTTATTAGTAAAACTCATTGTTTGTCTGATATTTTCCAAGAAGAAGAATGTTTTTTCATGATTAACAGATGCTTAATTGGTGGGAGGGAAGGAGAGGGGAAAGGAACATAATTGATAATATTGAGTCCATGGCTCATTGCTGGCAGGTAACCGATGGGGAACCATGGGTGTATCAGGTGTTAGTAATAGCTTGGCTAGGATATGTTTCATGGAAAGCTGTTCAGCTTCACGCTAGCATATGTTGTGCTTCACAGTCAAGAATTATTTTCTCCCTCCTCCCTCTTTTTGCCCTCATTCTGGAAACTTATTTCTTCGCTTACCAAGATGGGGCTGCAGCAGAACCTGAAAATAATCCATGCCACACTTTATATAGGGCAGTCAAGTGCTCCCAAGTAAATCACCTTTTCCAGGGAGAGGCTTCTCATCATCCCATTGGATGTGTCCTTACTCTCCAGAGCATAAGGTCACACTTTTGTCCTTCTTGCCTTCTTCACCATCTAGATGCCAGGGGTTGATGAGACTACCATAGTGCCTGGGCTCTAAAGGAGGGTTGTGGTATTCAATTTATTGCAGGTTGGCCCAAAATATGCCTCATCAGCTTGCCAGTTTATGTCAGATTATGTTTTCATCCCATCTAGGGTCTTCAGCATCCAACCAACCTGACCTGAAGCTGCTGTAGTTTCATTTCTCTTTTCCTGGCAGGTTTTTGCAGTTTTGTTCATTCCCATCCTCCTTTCTTACTGTTCTGTGTAAGGAAAGCTGTGAGGATTGCAAAGCAAATTCTGATTAATCGCTTGCTCATATTCCACAACAGTTCACACCTTACCCCTGAATATCCCTTATAGCCAACTCCTTAGCTCTCTTGCATCTCACAGGTATCAGGAAGGAAGGTAGTCAAAGTGCTAAACTCCTCATGTAGCAACCTGAAGACAGTTCAGCACAGCTCTGTGGTTCTGCCTCTCCTCCAGACAAGGAGCTGGGGGGTCTGCTGCCTTTTCCTGAGAAGAGCTTGAAGTCCAGCAGCCTTTTGGCTTATGCCTGTAATTTCCCTTAGTAGTGCCTCCTGGTTTGGTAACTGTGGAGAATGAAGACCAGAAGAAGCACGGCATCATACAGACCTCCTAGTGAGGCACGGCCGTGTTTGTGCCTGGGAGGCTGGAGAAGAGCCCGTGTACTGAGGAGCTGTTGCATGCAGTTTCAATCACATCTAGAGAGACTGGTTTTCTCTGTCACTGAGGTTGTCAGGTGCAAGTCTTTTCTTGATGAAAAACAAGGCACTGCTTTGAAAATAATCTCTGTGGTGCTAACCTTTATTTACATACGGGTATTTTGAGCCCCTGGGGTTCTTATTCTCACAGTTTCGTACGCAGCTCCCACAAGCAAGGATTGTCTCGAGGTGAAAAGAAGAAGAGAAAACTCAGTCAGTAATCATACTGCAACTGCAAGAAAGCTAGGAAAGAAACCAACCATATAAGACACATGATTAAAACCACAAGGACTGGCAACATGGTGCAAGCAAAGCCATTCCTCTGGAAATCCTGTGAACTTCCCATTCTGGGCTGCTAGGAAAACCCTTTCCTGGATTCAGATTTTCACTGTTGATTCACCTGGCTCGTAAGAAACAGGCAATTGGTGGTAATTTGAGATGTTAGATTAGCAGCAGAATTAGCCACACTACCTCAGCCCCAGCAGAACTTGTCCTGTCTTACCTCCTGCTCTGCAGGAGTCTGCTGTCCTCACTGAGTGCCTCAGTGACTCACAAGGGCACTGCAGATGCTGTGGTAGATCTGGGGCAAAGGGGCATAGGAGAGAGCTGAAACATCTCCTCATAATCCAGGAGATTGCTGGTGTTTCGTTGCCAGGAATGGGAGAAGGAAGTAGGGAGATCTTTACCCTTTGGAGAAGAGAGAGGGTCAGGGACCACCAGCCAGGCAGGAAATGCCTAAAAAGCAGCCCCCAGTACGGAATGAGGCCTTGTAACAGGCAGTGAGATCAGATCCTAACAGGGGCCCATGCAAATCCCATGAGGAGCTCGAGGTGGACAAAAAGCAAGGCCAGGATGTAGTTGCAACCTGGGCACTGGCCCTCTGTGTCAGTGAGCTGATGGAGGGGAGCTGCAGCAAAGCAAGACCTGCCCCACTGCTCCCTGAGCACCTCAGAACAGCTTCACTGTACTCTGGAGAGGAAAGCTGATCCTGGGGGCCAGGGCTGAGCCAGAGGTGGCAGCTGGCCCAGCACCCCTGTGAGTCAGTGGGGTTATAGGAGGATGGATCTTCTCAGACTGTGCTCTTTGATGTGGCTGCAGGGATCTCCAAATTTTGGAGGACTACCTGGCTTCTCGGGATGTTGCTTCTTTGAGCTGCTGCAGACAGAGTGACCAAAGCCCAGCAGGAATTAATTGGTTGCACAAGCCTTTTCAAAGGAGCATAGTATTGCATTCTCCTTGCTTCAGGCAGGAGAGTGACTCCTGGGTAGTGTTGTTCTTGCTAAAGACAATGGCAGGTAAGCAGAGACTGCTTGGCCCAAACTGTCGTTGCTATTATGGGAAGATTCAGGAATAGACCCAGGACAGGTGGGCTCCTCAGAGTATTACACCTAGTCTTGGTGTCATCTGACTGCTTGTAGGTCTTTGCCGTAGTTTCTTTTGCAATCTGCTCATTCTGTGCATTTTCCTTAAGCATTCTGCTTTCTTGGAGGGGCTGTGTCCTTCAATCTTCATTGGGGTATTGCCTTGGAGCCAGTCACTTCTTTTAGCATGTGAAAAATCACACGACAGATAGACCCTAAAGGGTTAAACTTTATTAAGTACCAAAATCTAGCAAAAATAAAATAATCCGAATGGGAAAGGGGAATCAACTTGGGGATTAGTCATTACTGAGTAGGATTTACAGAGGAGTAAAACTAGCGTAAAAATGTAAACTAGCTTTGCATCCACCCACCATACCATGTTTGCTTGCTAAGAAACACCAAGCAGTAACCGGTAGGCACATCATCTGATTTACTGAAGCAAAGGTCCATGGGTCAGAATAATTTAGCAGAAGAATGACATCCCAGGCATTAGAGGTACGTACCTGAGCTAGAAGAGACCTGTTTACAAACACAGAGCCCACTGGCCCGTCGGCCACCGAGGGGTCCCACGGCCTTTGCCCAGAGCTCTGCCTGCACATCGTGGTATTGCGGGTGGGCCGTGCTCCAAGGGAGGTTTCACAGGGACTGTTGCAATCAAAAATATTTTCCACCCGAAGCTGTACTCTGATTCGTCCCGTTGGTACAAGGCAGATCAGACAACTTGCCTACGGACAGCGCCGTGGCACTGATGAGGTTGTGGGCAGATGCACTACCCCACAGAGGCCTCCTTTCCCATTGATACGGCCCTTTGCAGTAAGGAATGCAGATTAAACCCAGTGTCCCAGCAGCTTTCTCACACCCTTCTCTGGCAGCCCTCTCCCACCAAGCCCCAACCACTTCCCAACAGATGGCAGCAGCCTTGCACATTGCCAGTGCACAAGGCTTGACACTGTGCACAAGGATGATGCCTGCGTTCAGCAATTTTGGGGATGTCTGTCATCCTTCCTCATTCAAACACCTTTTGCTTTCCAAGTAAATGTAGTCTGATAAAGAGATTTCAGTGCCTTGGCTGCTCTTGGTCTGTCCTGTACCTCTTCTCATGGCCTTAATAAGGGCCTCCTCTTCTCCTGTGACAGCATCAGCACCGCTAAGTCAAACCAACCTCGCAGCTTGCTTACAGCCCCAGCTTTGGGAGTCACATGAGTATGGAGGAGTCCTGGTTTACACTAACTGTTCTCCACAGCAAGCTGTGGATTTCCTGAGAAAAATTTGATAGCAGGGCCCCCGTGCTTACAGCCTTATATGCCAAAAGAGGAACAAGAGGAAACCAACTGTTGAGTTCATGTTTTGCTAAGTTTTATATCTCTGAAGCAAAGTCATGCTTTTGTAGGACTTGAGTTCGATCAGCTTTTGAAGGTAGGGTTTGCCACCACTAATCCTTTTCTTCTTCCCTTCCCTCCTAATACTGTCCATAAGTTTGTTTCTTCTCCCTTTTGTCCTGCTTCTTTCAGAGCTGCCTTTTTCTCTCCCCTTTGCATGACCGGGAGAGTTTCTGCTTCCATACTGCTATTGTATGCACTTGCATGTTCAGAGTGACACCTCTTCACAGGAGGCAATGGAAGGGTGAGGGAGGTCCTTCAGTGAAAGACCTCAGCATTGGTGCTGCAAAAGTAAAAACCATAGGCTCCAGAAAATATGTGAAGTTTTAGATACATATTTTCCCCTAATTTAAAAAAATATAATTATGCCAAGCCATCTGTTGCTAATGTAAAAAAAGATGTAAATAGATGATACATAGTGTACGGAGTGTCACATGAGTGCTCCATCTGCTGTGGGGAAAGTCAACGCTCCCCAGCAACAACACTGGGTGCTGAAGTGCAATCCAACATTTGGAGCAGCCTTAGCCTTTCCAAAGGCATAACCAGATCCAAAGGCTGACCCGAAAGAAAAACAACTCAGATAAGAAAGGGTGCGGTAAATCTCTGCATATCAATCCTTCATCTCTGTGTTTCTAAGAAGTAGCAATAGTGGCTACATTGAGGACAGGGTAAGTTATACCTTTATACTCTTGTTTCAGACTCTTTGCAAACTCAGGGGTCCTGATCCCTTAGTCACCTTTTTTAAGGTTTACCTGCCGTCCAGGAGTCTAACAAGCAACGTCTCTCTACTTAACAACAGCAGAAGGCACCCACAATGTCAAAGTAATTTAGCAATGAATTAGCAGATGGAACTCAGCTTTCATGAGCATGAAGTAGCAGCCATGGGGCAACAGCAATCCCTGCCATGGATGCAGACTGATGGACTCCACATCAGCTGTTGTCACCAAGGAAGAGATCCCAGAGCTGCTGTGGGTGGTTTGGTGTGCTCAGTAGTGGTCAGAAAAGGAAATAAAAGGTTGAGAATTATGAGAAGGGTAATAAAGGTAATTAACTAATTTGCTGGTGCATCTCACCATAAAATTCTCACTTTTCTGTGTTGTGAGCCCTCCACCTAGATGCCTCCCCATCTTAAGATGGCGGTAGTGGCAGGACAGGATAGAGTCCAAGAAGCTGGAAGCACAGGATAGTTCTCTGCCAGGACACAGCAGAAGTACTAGGACTCTTAACCTGCAAAACAGAGGAGGTATGGTAGAGGTCTAAAAAACCAGGACTTAGATGGGATATGTGACAGGGAAATCACTATTCACTGCTTCTCATGCCACCAGGTGTGGGTAACACCCCATGGAGTTAGCAGAGAACAGTTCCTAAACTCAGCAAAAGGACAAGCTGCTTCGCAAGGTGCATAGTTACCCTCTGCTGATGGAGCTGGTGATGTTAAAAGTCTGTGCAGTTTCCAAAAGCCTCTGAACAGACCTGTGGCACAAATTCCATGAGAACTGATAAATGCAGAAGCCCCAGGACAACCTTTCCCTCCAAAAGTTCTCAAATGCTCATCAGCAATAGATGAAGTTCTTTTATCCCACCTCCCTCTTTTCTGAAGTGCCTGCTGCCATCATCCAGGGAGTTGTGTCAAATGGCCCCACAGTCTCACCAAGTTTGGATGAGCAGTTTCGCAGAACCCGGTATCGTGTTTCCAGCTTGTAACAGATTTGGGACAAGAAAGGGCAACCCTGTAGAAAGCACTGAAAAAGCAAGCTGCCTCCCCACAGTACCGCCAGCCCCTCCTTCCCAGGTTTGTCCTGAGTGGGTGTGGGGTCTGCCTTCGAAGGGCAGACTTTTCCTCTGGGTGTACAATCTGAGCTGCCTTGGCCCACGTGCAGTCCAGAGGTGGAGAGAGAGGCAACAATGCGGAGAGCAGGGCAGGTCGTGGTGGCTGGACCTTGTGTGAGGCTCCCCACACCATGGTCTCCCCCTGCCCCCATTAGTTACTGCAGGGAGGAAGCATTATCCAGCGCAGGGATGGAGCCAGCAAACCATCCCTCAGGGCACAACTGGGCATTCCTCTTTCTTTTCAGGTGTTGGAGGGTATCATCCAGCACCTCTGCATCTCTAAGGGGGCCAGGAGGCTTCCCTCCAAGGCTACACGACTACACAAAAAGTTTTTCACCCCTTAACACGAAGGTAGTGTCTAACTCAATATGGCTTTTCACAGCAAAAGTATGGCTGTGAGAAAACTGAAGAGAAACCATCTGAAGTCTTCTGGGAGAGGGGCAGTGGGGCACAAGTGGATTCCCTTGTGCTCTCTCCCTGGCCTGGAGCCAGGGCTTCTTGCTCCAGTGGTTCCTCGTGCTGGAGGAGACACAGTCACACTGAAACACCCACTTCTGGGGCCAAGACAGCTGTTACCACCAGGATGAAACCTTCCCCATGCTATCAAATCTGTCTGAGGAAGCAAGATACACACAGATTTTGTGAACAACAGAACCAAGTACAAAAAAAAAAAAAAAAGAATGTCACCCCTTCAGCACAAACCCAAACATCTGTCCCATCCATAGAGACCCTGAGTTTTGCTATTGCTCAGAATAAAGTACTACAAAATACTATTTTCTGCCTTTTTATATCTGATTCTTTGAACATAACAAAGTTATGCCTAGCCCAGTGACTTTTGATGGGAAGAGAAGGGCAAGCAGGTTAAGGATGTATGATCTGCTCTTGCACCTTACCAGATAACAGAAAGGTTCCCAGACGAGTGAATCATGAAACACCTGATGGCACAGACCAGCAGGAGGTAAATGCAGCTTGTTTGACTGTGCAAACAGTAAAGTTCAGAGACTCAAGATGGGGTCAGGAGCTCCTGTCACCTGTGTTCCTCCCCAGTCTCAACCTCCCCAGACGGAGCTCAGTGATGGGCAGCTCCTTCTGCAGGCATGGAGGAAGAGAAACAGCACAGGAAGGTCTTTAACCTCCCTCTCCCTGCCAGCAAAGCTATTTCTCAGAGGTACAAGCCAGCAGACCACAGGCAGGTGAGCCACCTCTGATAAGATGCTCATACCTGCGCTCAGAGGGCATTCAGGCACATGTAGACTGGCTGTGACTGGCCCGCTCCTGTTTTTCACTTTTTACAGCTACTTCTGAGGCCTGAATGGCCCTGGCTTTGCACTCATGTCCTCTGTGTGGCTGAGCAAACAAGCAGCGCCTTGTCTCCACCAGCCTTCTCCACCCTTTGCTGGCTGCCTTTCAGTTATCTGCCAGAGTGCATTGCAGGCAAATATTTGCTCCGTGGCCTCAGACGCTACCTCATCCCTCCTTGCCCAGGTTCTCACTGCAGTGCCTTGAACATTGTGCTTGCCCCACCCACACCCTGGGGTGGCCAAGTCTCAAGGGTATGGGATTTGCATGCACCGCTCTCCTGCCTGCCCTCCTTCCCTGACACGGGCAAACACAGAGGTCAGAGATGTTCTGGGCTGTCAAACCTACCCACAGTCTTTACAAGTGTGTCCTTGCTGGGGAGTGTGCCAGCTGTGCCCAGCCCTCCAGTAAGCACCAGGATGTGAAGAGACAGGGCAGACACCAGGCCTGCTTTCTGTGGGCATTTGTGTAAATGCCAAGCCCCTGTGTCTCAGTCTGCTGCAACTCTGCTTTGCAGCAAGCCCAGATGAGTGGAGGCTTGGAATTGCACCTTTCCCCCCACCTGAAGGTGCCTTGTAAGCACAGCTGTCACCTGGGAGGGCTACATTTAATTATGAGTGTAGTCCTATTCCACTGGAGTGAGTTCCCATGAGGAGATGCAAGCCACTCTCAGTGGGGTGCCCAGTTTGGCTGGGTACCACATACTCCCCTTAGTACTCAAGGAGCAAGAATAAAATTAATTTCCCTTTTCTTAAATTCTCTTTTCTTTTTTTTTCCTCCCTCTCCTAAGCTCACGGCCCGAAAAGCTCAAAGGTGCTGCCAGATGCTTCCTGTTCCACAGCAGTGGGGCAAAGACCCCCAAAGTGCTTCCTGTGTGCCCTGATAGCAAAGATGGCCCTTATGCACCTGAGGAAGTTTAGGCAGGACTAACACCAGTCCTAATGTAGATCGTGAGGACTGCTGCAGCGGAGTAGCAGCTTTGCAGAAGGCCTCACATAGTTTTAATTTGGCAGGTACTGGGGAAGAGCAGAACACTGGAAGGTCAGGGTCCTCCTGTCGTGCCAGTCCCAAGCCAGATGGACACATTGTGCTGCAGGATGCCTGCTCTAGGGAGGCATCACTGCAACTGCTGCAGTGGCATGGAGCAGTGAGAAAGAGTGCAAAGGGATAAATATGAGGCACTAGCTCAGCTGCCAGCACTGCAATGACCAGCTATAACAGTCACCAGTCTGTCCAAGAAGGAAGGACTTGTTCTCCTGGAGCTTCTTGCAAAGTTGGTGTGTTCACAGAGGAATTGAAGTGTATGGTTTTGGTAAAGCAATAACAGCACAGAGTTTGACATGTGGCAAATTCTTCCCTTCAAGCAATTTCTCTTTCTTTCTAGCCCAGAACATTCATTTCACACAAAGGTGACAGAGGACACTAGAAAGTTTCTCTTGGTTTTGGCCATCAGAAGGAAAGTAGCAATGCTAATTTTGAAAGTAGAAGGGAAAGGGAGTGAGGTCAGGAACCGACTGCCCATCGATCCCAGCTGCATGGCACAAGGCAGACACGCCCCTGGGCCTCACTTTGCAAATCTGTCATTTCCAGAAATGACAATGAGTCACATTTGCCCCATGTCTCATTTGAAGAAACTGAAAGGATTAACTGGTAAGGCATTGGGAAAAGCTTGTTGTGAGTCATGCTGTCAGAGCCATAGGTGCAGGAAATCCCATATGGCTGTTTCTAAACAGTGTCCCATGGGCAAAAGTGTCCCTTAGAATCTCCAGAACCTGCGATCAGCTGGACTCCAGTACCTTCAGAGAGGCAAGAGATGATCCAAGGGGGATATTGAGGGTTCAGGATGTTCAATGGTTTAATGAGATGGCCGGTCATTTGCAAAACTGGGTTTTGTCTGGGTTTGTCTTTATCCATAGTACATGCTCTCAGGTACCCCACAACAGACTTCAGAATAGTCAGTAAGAAAGCATTTTGTTCAACACCAACCAAAAATAGCTGCACTATGAAAGAGAGATATTATAGGTGAGGAGGGAGAGTTGTTAATCTACTGAGATCAACCCAGCTGGCCAGCACTGGGATTTTGAACTCCATCACTTCTCAGAAGGCTACAGTGATAAGAGAAGGATATTGGAATACATTCCCTCCCAGTCAACTCTTATTTAATTTCAACTGCAAATACTGGAGAGCCTTGGCCTGTGGCAAAACAGTAGAGGTAATCTGGCACCTCTGATGTGCTTTCCTAATTACCTTCAAGTTGCAGATTTTCTAAAGAGTGTTTTGAAGAACAGTAACAAGTCTCCCCATGCTTGTGTTTTATCCCAAAGTATTTCCATTAGTCTCAATTTTGTGTAATTTTCTGTCTGGGATTTACCTGCGTTTTCTCCAGTATTTAAGCCTGTTAAACATGAAACCCAAAGAGAAGTGAGATCCAAGATCTCCCTGGAGCCGAGGGGCAAATCCACAAAGCCTACATTCTTCCAGTGGCTTTACTGTGGCCCTGCCCTGCACAGGAGAACAAGGCTGTGCTGAACCTGCTGGCTCATGACACTCACCTGTTAGGCAGAGGCTCCCTCCCCTCTACAACTGTGGTTGTCCATCAGTTTACTAGTTCATTGAACTGAGATTTTCCACTTTTATACATTGGTAGATGAAACTGTGGAGGATAGCACTTCTGCCAGTATGCCCTTCTCTCTCCAGGAACATGTCTTTAGTTTGCTGCACAGCAAAGTGCCCACACACACCTGGGCAAAGAAGGCAAAGAGAGAGGGAGGGGAGCTGGGGAGGCTGCCAGATGCAGCCTGAGGGAGCAGATGGATTTGCAGTGTTAGGGTGAGAGAAATGCAGTGAGTGGGAGGCACCAAAGGAGAGCTCAGGCATAGAGAAAGGATGGGAACAAGGTGGAGAGGAGGACAAAGAATCTCTCTTTGCAACCGTCTATAAGCATCAGGAACTCCAGAACATCAGGAGGTTGTATTTGTTTTGTGTGGCAGCACTGTGGTAGCAGGAGGGCTACAGGAGTTGCTTCTGTGGGAGGCTGCCAGAAGCTTCCCCCCACGTCCCACAGAGCCAATCCCAGATGGCTCCAGGATGGACCCACCTCTGGCCAAGGCCAAGCCATCAGAGGTGGTAGTAATGCCTCTGTGATAACATATTTAAGGACAAAAAAAAAATTATTTCATAGAAGGAATTGTGGTCAGAGAAGAGAGGAGTGAGAACTGTGAAAGGAACAACTCTGCAGACACCACTGACAGAGGAGAAGGAGGGGAGGAGGTGCTTTAGGCACTGGAGCACATTCCCCTGCAGTCTGTGGCACAGACCATGGTGGAGCAGGTGTTCCCCTGCAGCCCATGGAGGTCCATGCAGAGATTCAGCTGCAGCCCATGGAGGAGCCCACACCAGAGACGTGGATGCCCAAAGGAGGCTGTGACCCCATGGGAAACCCATGCTGGAGCTGGGTCCTGGAAGGGACCTGTGGACCCTTGGGGAGAGGAGCCCATGCTGGAGCAGGTTTGCTGGTAAGACTTTTGACCCTGTGGAGGATCCACACTGGAGCAGTAGAAGGACTCCTCTCCCTGAGGAAGAAGCACTACCAGAAATAACATGTGATGTTATAACCCCCATTCCTCATCTCCCTGCGCTCCTGGGGTGAGGAGGAAAGGCACTGGGAATAAAGTTTAGCCCAGCAAGGAAGGAGGGGTGGGCAGAAGTTGTTTTTAGGATTTATTTTACATGTTATCCTGCTCAGATTTTGACTGGTAATAAGTACAACTAGTTTTCCCAAGTCAAGTCCATTTTGCCCGTGATGGTAATTGGTGTGTGACCTCTCCCTGTCATTAACCTAAGTCTTTTGTTATATTCCCTCTCCCCTGTCCAGTTGTGGGGGGAAGTGATAGAGTGGCTTTGGTGGGCACCTGGCATCCAGTCAGGGTCAACCCTCCACAGAGGTCCCACTGTCTGATGAGGAATAGGGTAATGCAGGTGCATTGCTATTCCACTACAGGGCACGGGCTATGGTAGCTGGAAACCTCCTCCAGGGGTAAGATTTGCTAAGGCCCCTCATTGAGGTGGGCAAGCAGGTGCAACAGTTGGCAGCTAACAACCTGTTTCATATTCCTTTCAGTTGGGCTCCACAGCCCAGGGTCATGGATGACCAAGCTGTTTGATATCCTGCTCCCTATGGAAACTGGACCTGTTGTACCAGGAAAAAACTTGCTTGATTAAAGAAAACAAAGAAACAAAAAACAACCAGTAAATGATGGACATTCAATCTCAGACATATCTGGTGCAGAGCTGCTGCTGTGTGTGGGTTATGTGATTCTGCAGCTACAGGTGCACAGGAGCTGCCAGGTCAGAGCACAGCTGACCTGAGTTCTTTTAACTCAACACTATGGCTCAGAGAATGGCTGACTCCAGGTGTGTCCACAAATTACTAAAAGGTGCAAGGTGATGGGTAGAAATGATGTGCTCTGGCTGCCCTATTTGTCTTCTCTTGCATCTCCTGGTCTGGGTTACTCTATACCCGAAGAGCAATCTTTGAGTTGCCCCCCAAAACTCACCCGTTATGATGTGTTACACAAATCATGGGACATGACACGTATCCAGGGATCTGTGACTAACCTTTGCAACTTGGAATCTCCAGAATCAAACCTCCAGACCTGCCCAACTTGCAGACCACAGGCTGACAGTAGGGAACAGCCTCCCGCCATCCAACCACGTCCCTGGTTCATCCAACCAATGCACCCATCACTTACAGTCATTAACTCTCCACCTGCCCTGCAGCAGGGTCTTTCTGGGACTGATATTTGAGGGCTGTAGCAAGAATGATGAAGGTATGAATTTCGGATTCGGCAGAGTGGCTCAGATGATGAAATACATCTGCCCAAGTGTTCTAAAATCCTGTCATTTATACTTTCTGACCTAATTTACTGTTGGTGGGGGGAAACCCAATGCAATTTGCCTGTCATATCTTCTGCATTGCTAACTCACACCAGAGAAAGGGAAAACTCAAAAATTACTTTAATGCAGCCAGCTGCAGGTGAAACAGAAAGTAACCAGCCCACATCAGGACAAGTGAGAGGGGTTCACAGCTTTTGTGTGGCACCTGCTACTTGACTTCAGGCAACTCATGCTACTGTCAGATCTACCTGAAAGGCATATGCCAGAACCTCAGTCACCCAGGCTGAAGGAAAAGAAATAGTCCGCTGCAAAAGCACCACTGGGCCTTTGCCTCACTCGGTCTGGAATATGTGCAGTGCCCAGGAATAAACTATGTTATTTAGTTGTTGTTCTACATTAGGACACTGGTTTTGGAAGCTGTGTAAGGGCCGTGTCTGTTTCACTCTTGCAAGGAACCTGGAGGCAGAGATGGAGGAGAAAGGGATCATCTCAGAAATAAAAACCCCTGAACACAATCCTGCAAGTTATTCAACCAGCACAAAGCAGCCAAACTTTACTCCACACCCTGTGGATAACAAAGCACAATCAATCTCAACTATCTCCTCCCTGAGCACTTCTGGAGGCACCATTCTGAGGCACTTAAAGCCAGAGGAACTCAAGGCTTAAAGAGAACAAGAAGACTGGTTCCTACATCACATCTTCAAAACACTTTTCCATGGAACTATGCTCTGAAGTTCAAATTGACGTAAAACATTAACAATACCCCCAAACATCTATCAAATCATTAAAGGCTCTCATCATCTTGTTGTCTGCAATTAATCTGAAAAGCAACAAGACTATTGCAATAGTGCTACAGACTCTCACAGGAAGAAATCTGTCTTGAGTAGAGCAGAAGTCTGCAAGGAATGGGCTGACTAGCACATGTGAAACATGGCCTGCAGCCATGCACAACATGGAGATTAAAGAGCATTAAGTAACTCCCAGAGCACTGGAGGGGGCACAGTTGACACTTAGAAGTCACAGCAACCACACACCAAGCTGATTATGTGTTCATAAACCCTAAGTGCCAAAATACAGCAGCCTGAACTACAGTGTGCTCAGAGCTTCCTTCCCTGCTCTTCCCCTCCCACTCCCCCAACTTTGTCGTGTTTCTGAAATCCCAGCATTCCTATCCTAAACCAGAACAAAACGTTCTCTCTACTGTGTCCTCAGTGCCAGATCTGGAACCCATGCACTCTAGAGAACGGTCAGGGTCCAGATGTGTGCCAGCTTGTGAGCTGGCGTAGCCAACACCACCAGCACTGCTGAGTTTCTCAGCTCTCACTCAAAATTGGCATCCTTGGAGCGTTCTTGGTGGGGCTTGGCACTCAGTCCGTCCCATCATCACTGCTTTGGAAGGATGTATCCGGAAGGCAGGGCTGCCTTCCCAGAGCAGGGGAGCTTTCAGAAGTGTTTTTCGCACGTGGTGATGTTTACTGAGTAGCTCTCCTTCAGGAGTATGCCAAGATGTATCAACGTGCACAAGAGTGCTCGTGGGAAAAGAAAAAGAACTGCCTTATTTCAACAGATTTATTCCAGATGTGGGTCAGAACAGTTTAACTGGCAAAAAGGTTTTTCTGTTGAAACAGAAAAGTCAAGACATGGGTAACTGGAGTCCTGTTCCACAGGGCTGACAACTCCAGTCACCTTTTCTTAGCAAGAGCCTGAAATCTGATATCACCAGAGTTGGTGGTGATATCGGTCTCTTCTCCAATTTTGCTGTTTTTAAAAGTTTACTTTTTGACTTGCAACTGTTCTAGTACATAGGGAAGTTACCTCAAAGAGCAGCATTCTTACAAGAAGAAATTCTTCCCTCCTTGCACTTCAAAATGTTGACACAATCAAAAGAAGCAGTGTATTAAGCATGATTTAAAAATATTTTTTAAAAGCCCAGATCGAAAAATTCTTCTTGGATTTTCCAACAAAATGTCAACTATGTCTTAAGCTAACTTTAGATTTCTTGCTAAAATAATAAAAAACACAGCCAAAAATATGAATATAAAGCAATTTTAATTTTCCTCTAGATATTTATATCAAAGAAATAATACTCATGTCCAAGTACTGTACATACAATATCTTCCTTATAAACTCTTTAGTTTAAAACACATGTACAAAATTGCACATTGCAGTTTGCAAAAATCATAAATACCTTTTGCATGTAAACAATTCCAGCACAAGGATCAATGTTATACATTCCAAAATGTCTAAGTGTCTGTTCACAAACAAAAACAAACAAAACCCCTACTGTGATCTCCATAAAGGTTCTAATGTTACAAATCAATCATTAACAGATTTCTAACTGATGTACTACACACAGGGATACATAAATGAGCACAAGGCAAGTCGCCTTTTAGTCATAAGTACTTAAGACAGAGGCTTGGAATACAATCCTCCTGCCATTTAAACCCATGTTATCCATCCCACAGTATTTAGTGGTAGCAGCATTGAGTTAATTTTTCCAAGATTGCCAATTGCAGTATGCCTCACTTTTAATTCCTAAACAAGTTGGCTACCACTGAACAGTAGGAATTTGAAAATTATTGTAAACACAGTTATCATCGTTGTATATTCAGTAAGTTACAGTATTCTCCTAAGCACATCACTAAATTAAGAAAAAGTTTTACATTTAAACAAGTGCAAGATGCCAATATTGTCCACTTTGTCTCAGAAATAAGTATTTTTAATATAATACTACACAGTTTGCAAAAGTAACGTAAAAAAATTACTATGGACATAATCCTCAGTTGTATACTATTAAGCCCTGTAGCTTTTTTACATTAAAAAAAAAAAAAATTCACCACATCAGAAAAAAAGGTCTCAGAAGTGTTCTTGAAAATCTCTCCTGACCAAATCCAGCAAATGAGTAGCTACTAAATTTTGTTTCGCTATCATCTCCATCTGTGTGCAACGTCCTTGCTAGCACACCTGCCTGAAGACTTCCCAAAATTAATCAGGTATAAAAAGATCTATTGTATCCGAATGAAGGTTATTTGTTATTTGTTGTCTGTTTTGGGTTGCTTTTGTGGTTTTTGGTTGGTTGGTTGGTCTTTTAAATCTATTCACATGCTGTAATCTTATAATATTCTTCCAAAAGCAGAGATTTTTAATGGGTTTCTCAGAGGCTTCCTCTGTGCCAGCTAATTTAATAAGGCAGAATAAGAAGGTTCACATAAACCCAACTTGCAAAAACCCAGGAGAAGATGCAGGTAGACACCCACCCCCCAACTTCCAGCAAGTAAGCTGCTGGAAGAGCAAAGCCAAATCTGAACTGCTCTGCCTCCACCTTTCATTTTGAACAGCTACCCTGAAGAAGAAAGTTTCAGCGCCACGCCTTCGTGCCACTATGAAGAACCAGTTTGGATAGAAGAGCTGTAGGAAGTGGCAGTTTGCTCACACTTCTCCTTTTGGACAAAAAGAGAGCTTGGAGATGCTTGTCGTGATGCAGCAGGGAGGGGCCTCTTTGCGTTTTCAGGAAATCACTTGGTCTGTTAATTATCATGTGGCGCAAATCCCAGTGAGGACGACAGAACTTGCATGATAGTAGCAGCAGCCCCAGCTCACGATATTGCAAGGTGTTGTGATTATAGTACTGCAGATCATTAAGTGTTTTCTGCATCATGGAAGGTCAGCAAGAACCAGAAAACACCAAGCATTTTCGAAGCTGGGTCACTGCCCAACAGCTCTCTCCTCCTTTATCTCATGGGAGTTAGTTGCTCTGTGCAACTGAGCAGAAAGACACACTGCTCAAAGAAGGATGGATTTCAGGTTGTACCTAACCAGAGCTCCTCCTTTTTCAGGGGTTCTATTTTGAGTCATACAAACATGCCATCTCGAACACCACACAGCAAGGGCACATGTGCAGTCTCCTAAACCTCAGAGAGATTTTTCAGTCTAGGCAGAAACCGCAGGAACAACAAGCCAGCTTTATATGAGCCACTCCAGAACAGAGAAACTGCCCTGGAAGGATGTTGTACTCCACAGATGGAAAAACACAGAAAGCTGAAAAGCTACTTCACCAAAGACTTATTCAACAATACAAACCCAGCCACCTTTCCTGGTAAGTCCCTACACAGGGAGCCTAAAAATTACCTAGAGACATAATAAACTAGAGCTAATCAAACAGATCTGAGTTTTAAGGCCCAGGAGGCTCAGGACCTTTCACAGCAGAATAGCCCTGATACTGCCCCCTCTTAACATCTCTACCCTTCTCTCCTTGTGACCTTAAGAAGCCAGTAAACCCATCCCTGATTAAAAAGAGTGGGAGCGGCGAAAATCAGTGGCCAGATTTTGGTGGGTGAGAGGCCTATGCAGACTTGCAGATCATTCTCTATTTAAAAGGCAGGAATTGCACAATACCATATTGCAACACTTATTCACTTCCCTTTGTACTGCACAAAGTAGCAAAGTGCAACCAAAGCAAAATCAGTGTTTGGATTGACAGCTCAGATATTAGAACTGCGCTAAGCGTCTCTGTAATTAACAGCACTTTGCAACAAAGCAAAACAATTCTCCAAGATTTACCTGTGTTGGGCCCTTCCTTCCAGGTTTAGGTTTGTTTTGGTGGTTTTGTTTTTCTTTTTTTCCCTTTGTTTCGGTTTGGTCCTGTTGGTTTTTTTTTTCCTCGAGGAGGTGGGGAGGAGGAAGGATGTGGGGGGGGGGGGGGGGGGGGGGGGGGGGACGAAAGAAGATAGAAATTTTTTTTTAGTTAAGGGGGGGGGGTGGCTGAGGGGGGTTGGAAGTTTTTGTTTT
>NW_020884909.1:1830142-1839784 GCF_003945725.1 Corapipo altera | reverse complement strand
GCCTGAATATCTAATCTGTTACATTCGGAGGAATGCTCAAGGGGCTTGCAAGAACTTGTTTTGCTACACGTTGAGCAACACCACATGGCAAAGCCTTGAAATTAGAGCAAATGCTTGAAGACAGGGCGTAGCTGCCTTTTGGAGCTCGTCCTTCACGGGCCGCATTTTATTAGAGAGCAGAGCTTTGCATCATCAGTCAGCATTCAGACCTGGGCTTTACTTGATGACATTTCAGCATGGTGGTTGCTATGGCTTTAAACAAATAAGGCTAAGTGTGAAATCACCAGTCGCCAGGCTAAACAGGGAGGGGCACAGTTTCCAAAGAAGATAAGTAACTTAAGCTCTAATAACTAAACAAAGTAACTTAAAAAGCGTTCTGAAGAGCAAGCTTAATTATCTGACACTTAAACATACAATAAGTATTACCATTATATACTGTTTCAGAGATAAATACTATTTCTTCCTTGGATTCCTTTTTTTTTTTTCCTTACTGTTGTTGATTCCTCCAACTAGCATATCTAACTATTATCAATAGGGAAAGGAATAAAAAAGTAAACTTTGACATTTTTGGCCTGCTGGGAAAGTGATATCATACCACAAAAATACCACAGACATATCAGCTTGTGCTGTGATTTCACTAGGGTGTACACAAAGACTTTCAAAAATCACAAAGATTTACAATACTATTCTAGTAACTGGCAGAAAATGGTTTGGACTGGTAATGACACTTAGGCTGTATTTTAGGAATTCTCAGTTCTGAAGGTGTCATCTAGCAGACTTGTAAAAAGGTGTCCTAGCTACTAATGGCATAGCTTATGTGACATATTATATACAACAAGAATATTTAATTTCCCAATTATTGGTTAGCATTTTCTCACTATTTCTGTCACCCTACCAATAAGAATATTAAAAGACAGAATGGTAAGAGTTGGAAAAAAACAAGAGTTCAACCTCTGAACAAGAGTTCAACCTGCTCATGAAGAAGGGTAGATTTTATTTCAGTATCTTCTACTGCTATCTTTCCATAGCAGTTACTAGGGAAAAAGGAGGGTATCCTAAACACATTCTCTGGAACAGTGCACTAACTTTATTCTATGCCACCTCATTACTTGTGTCCTTCATTACAAGAAAATCAGGAAATTTATGAAAGAGAGGTGTGGGAAAGATTGTCAAGCTCAATGTGTTATCTTTCAAACTGCTCAGCATGTACCAGAAGTCATTTATTTATTTATTTATTTATTTATTTTTAAGACTGTTAATTTTTAAAGGTCAATTTTCCGTATGAGGCAGGAGGGACACACATCCCTCAGGGCAGCAGGACACTTTCTGAAGAGTACAAGAAAATGATACCAAACAGCTCCTCAGAGTTCAAGTTACTGGTCATGATTTTGTAAGTTCAGTCCACTGTCTAAGAAGAAGGATACAGTGAGAAACCTGACTGTTTACAGCCTCAGCTTTTTCCATCTATCACAGAAGTAACACCACAATTGCACAGTTGCCACTGAATGTAATGGAACAGTTGCAAGAGATGCTTCAAGGTACTAAGCAGAAAGGTTTTAAAATTTATTTAAAAAGATTTTGAGGGAAGAGTAAAGTAGGACTTAATCTAGAAAAAGTAACTGAATTTGCAAAACCAAAACAAACAGACTGCAACCAAAGACTATTTTTTTTTTCCCTTGGGATGGGATGGAGGGTCTGTTACTGATCTCCAGTGACACAGCTCTCCGGACTGTATGGACCTTATTTAGGTGGCTTACAATTCCACCCATAACTAGGTCTTAACCAGTAAGTAACAGTAGTAGTAAATCTTATCAGCAGTGTGCTAAATATCAGAATCCAGCAGTGTATTAGTGCACAGTGAACTGGTCATATCTATTATCTCCATGTTAGCAAGGCTTCATACCCAACCATCACTTCAAAGCATTCCTACAGAAACTATAATTCTTTCAGAAAAGCCATTTAGCCACAATATATACTCCTTAAACTATTGCAGACTATGTTTGTTACTAGTACTAGAAACTCAGAGCAAAACCCAATTTACAGCTAGCTACACTACGGATACAGACTTTTTGATAGTGCACAAAAAAGCAAATGGCAGATAGGTAATTTTTCAGGGCGACTCCCTTACAAACGTTATTTATAATAACCATCCCTTCACTTTACAGTAAACTACTACACACAAACTGCAGCACTTCAGAAAACATTAAGGCTAAATGTGACTTCAAAATTGTCTTCTTGTGTTAACTTAGCATTGCAAGATTTGACAGTCCTCTGATATGACTGGAAATCTAAAAAAAAATCACATTGTAATCACAGACAGAAATGCAGCTTAGTTTTCTTCTGGAACAACTTGACCACAACAAAAGAATATGAAAAACCCCATCGTGTACTGCTGCAGCTAAGGAAAATCACAGTTCCTTTATGTGGCCATGCCCTTCTCTATGCATGCTGGTATCCATGCACAACGTCTTGACATGTGTTTGCAGGTGTCTGTGTGCTTCAGAAGAATTAGTTCATAAAGGTTGGATTTGCTGTTTCTTCAGTTAGTCCTCACTGACTTGAGAGGATACCACCCAAAGCAGAACTCCAGCACAAGAACTCATGTCCCCTGCAGACACAAGACCAAGATTCAGTGTTTTTACATCAGTATAACACTTTTGTCAAGACAACTCAACCAAAAGTTGCATTGATGTGAAGACACAGATTCTAGACCGGCTTCCTTCCTCTCCCCACCACTGTTTCCTCACCAGGGCCTTGCAAATGCAACTAGAGCAAGGCATCCTGATTGACCCATATGCAGCCAACTGTTTCAACATCCAAGCAGAGATCCGGTTTGTGACTATAGTCAAACTTTCAGGTATGCAATAGTTTAGGACAATGTGCTTCCAGACTTAAGCAAGCAGCAAGGATCAATGCCTGCAGCAAGGCAAGGGGATGGAGTCTCTGAAAGTTGCTCTTGTTATGAATTATGTCTATACATTTCTAGACCCTTTTAGCAACACGCAGACAAGAGCAGCAGGGTCTCCACTGTGCACTCACTGTTGTAGTGTTTCTCAGAAACCTACATTTAGCTTGTCACACATGACCACTTCGTGGAGAAGTTGCTTCTGTCCCGCCTCCAAGTTACTGAGTCGTTATGAGGAGAGAAGTTTCACAGCACAAACAGCTGCAAGCCACTTCATGGGATAAAAAGAGACAGATCTTTGAAACAGTGGACAGGAGTAATTACAAATTACTGCAGCCTCTTGTCTCCCATAATGTACCATGATGGCCTGAGTCTCCATATATTCAGATTTAATTCATCAACACCTTCACAGTAAAGTTGCACCATGTGCAGCAAGATTAACAAGTTTCCTACAAACTTTAGATTCTGCACTTTGTCACAGGAACATTTATCATACTGTCAGGTACAGTAAACCCTGCAACCCCACAGCAAGTGACTGTGGCATGAGAAGGATCAGTTAACGTTTGCATGATTATTATGCACTGTGAAAGCTTTCTGTCCAAGACTTTTTCTGCTGATAAAGGTCTTGCCAAATGTTGAAAAAGGTGAATTACTGACAGATTTTACTGTCTAACTCTGCTGGACTATGTGCAGTCACTGCACACAGCACTGATCAAAAGAAGCAACTAACGAGTGTCAAAACAGACTGAGAACTCTTCAAAGCTCATTCTTACAGTAAAACTTCAAACAAAATACTGGAAAAATGGAAGTGGTTTTCTACAAATCAAATATGTAAAAGGATATGTCATACTCCAGTTTGTCTACTTGCTAAACATAGACACTTGGAGAATCAAGTAAGGAAAGGGCAAAATTATCCAGCAGCAGCTACAGCTGCACATATGAATAAACAAAAATGTAACGCATCGCTTTTTCTTTTTTAACTTGCACTCCAGAAGCAGGACACATAAAATGTGTTGAAGAATGACTTATGAAAAATGAAGAATTAGATGTTTTGGTTTTTTTCTTGCATATTAATCTCAGATACAGAAATCTTTTCTCTAAGAAGCTGCTAGATTCCAATAGCCAAGACTCTGGTAATGGCAGCCAAGACACTATTTTCAGCACTACTAGTAATTCAGACGTAGCATATATCTGTACTTCAACACCATCAAACAATACCATACAGTACTCTGTAAAGCATCAACGAGCTATATAACTGATTGAAAATTAGTTGCCAAATGAATTTCCACTTTAGGAGCTGCAAACAGCAGAATGCCTCAGGGTTTAACTTGGGGAGACCATTCCTTTGTCAAAGGTGAAACAGACACAGTCAATCAGATATTTAAATGAACGAAGAATGCCTAATGACTATTCCTTCAGTAAAGGTATAAATACAAACCAAGACAATGCAGAATTGTGGTAAGGTCAGCAGTGACTACTGACATGCAGTGAAGAGTTCAAATCTGTAGAGATATTTAGATCTTGTAAGATCATCAACGGCTCATGACAGAAATCATCGCTATCACCACCAGAATCACTCCTCTCCATGCTCAGGACTTATCACCCCCAAACATCTACGCTTTTCAAAGTGTGCAAAGTACTTGTGTTTTGGGAATTGGTCTCTAAGCATGCCAAATGGGCTTGACCTGGAGCCACAGTGAAAGTTGTAAGAACCCCTCGCTGATGACCCGGACCTATCCGGAGACCTTGTGATACTGACAGACTTCACTACCTGTTCTGTGCTGTAGACCAAACCAACCACGTTTCTTAGCAATGCCATCACTTGAGGCAGTCCTAGCAGAGTACCTTCCTTGCACTCACAGCAAGCGGGGGCATATCTGACAGGAGCTCCACCCTCTGCCCAAGGAAGGGGTCAACAAGACTTCCCTTACCAAAACCATTCCTCCTTCTCCTCCTACTCCCCAAGACAGAAAAGATCTGATAACAATTCAAATGAATGAAAGCCATATATAAATCAAAGCTACTTTGCTGTAGCACCTAAATAAGAAGGCACTTTGCATCTAAACCAAGACATCAGCTAGCGAGATGTGCACAGAAGCAAGCATCCACCACCCAACACAGACAAAGGAACAGACTGCGAAATCTCCAGAGCACAGATTACACCTAGGGCAAAGAAACAAAGAGGGGTGTTTGTTTGTTATGGGTCCACATCTGGAATGCAAAACCGGATCAGAAGGGCATCGGGGTAGCCTGCAAATCAAGTCATGCAGCGAGAACCTTCTCAAGGACAAGCGAGTTGTGTGCACAAGTATAACAAAGCATGGTACTTTTGAAGGATGAAGAAAAATGCTAAAAAGTGCTAAGATTACAGTGAACATAAAGTGTTTTGTTTTGGGGTTTGTTTGTGAGGATTGTTAGGGCCTTTTTTTTTTTTTTTCCCTTCACAGTGACACAGAGCCAACTTGCTGCCAGTTACTGAAAATGAGCTACATGGATAGAAATCATATAAACAGTCTCAAAATTTTTTTACCCGGTATCTATCTTTTAGCATCTCACAGTGACCAAAGTTTTAGGCAGAAAATCAAAACCTACAAGAAATAGACATTCAGCCATGAACTGAAGAAAAAAGGCAGACAAAATAGAGAAGCCATATTGAAAAATTTAGGAACACTGCAGAGCCAGAAGTCTGAGCACTGACACATTTTAGAAGACAAGAACAATCAAGTATGACAGCTGCAGCAATTAAGCACTCCTGAGTCTTTTTATATTGGTTTAAACTGTTAGGTGCTTAGGTTTTCCACTCGAATATCTGCTATAGATAAAGCAACCTTTAGCAGAATCAATAGGGAAAAACAACCAACCACCCCAACACTATTCTCAAATTTTCGTCATGTCAGTGTTAGATCCTCTGTCTTAGCCTAAATACCAGATAAAAGAAGGCATTTATGAAGGTAACCTGTCACTCTAAAGAACACATTTTTTTTCCTTTTGGCCACTCTACTACCAGAATAGTAAACTCTGGCACAGAGCTAGAGCTGCAGGCCACACTAGTAGCCTCTCATCAGCCATCAGGGTAACAGGGCAGCCCTGTCAGCACTTCTACCACCTAACAGATGTCAGCTAGAACACAGAGCAGGCTAGCGAAGAAGCCACCACACGAGACCTTTGGGAGGCTGAGCGTGAGACTGCTCTTGCAGAAAGTTCAAACGGGAGCGAGGTAATGTGGGGTGGTTTCCAGCTTAAACACTACCATGCTGAGAAGGGGGAGCTCTTTACAACCCTCCTAGACTACAGCCCATTATAGCCCTGCCCGTGAGTGGGAATTGCAGTGATTTCTTGTGTCTCATGGATCCCCCACTTCCGCTTGCATATTGCTAATTTATTATGACCAGAGATGATAAAATAAGTAAAGAACAAGTACTGCACGGCTGCATTTGTCCTGTGTGCTACCACAAGAGCTTTTACCTAGCCCTGCACTCATTTACAAATACAAGGACCAAAACAGCAGTGTAACTTTTTACGATTTTTTCCAGGATTCCTTAAAAAAATCCACACCTTGCTACATCTACAGTAAAGCATCTCACATCTCCCAGGCAGCATTACCTCTCTCACTAGGGAAAGCATGTTAAGGGTGGGGGAAAAGAAAAATCTTTATCAGTTTCTCCAGTCTTGCAGCATCTTTGCAGACGGAGGGTGAGGACTAACAGAAAGTAAAAATTGTATTTTTTGCCCCGTTATTATATAACAGGAAGTGCTACAGATTGCATGCTGTATGGTTCAGGATGCCCTTAAGAAGTCTTTAAACCTGTGCTAAGATCAAAATATTGTTTTATCTGCTCATTAGTAACTCTAACAGCAGAAGGTACACTTACAGGCATCACTTCAACCACCGAAAAAGGCTCTGGTGACATGATTAAACAGTTATACAATGATTAATATGGCTTCTACCTAATTTGCATATGCATTAAGAAAAGAAATATCCTCAGAGCATCTCAGCTACAACAACACAATTACTATGCATTGTCATGTCATTTCACACGTGCCACGAACGACTATGCACTAAGAGGAAAAGCTCATACACTCGATTGCTGCAGCTCAAATTTCTGAACAGATAGCACTCACGTATCCCCGATAAAAGCATGAAAAAATGTGAGTCTATCCCTCTCTTCTTGAATTTCAAATCATCAAGTGTAGCCTTCCGAAGAAGTTAAGAGGTGTTTACCAGCTCCTGAGTGGCTTTAAGGGATCTGAGCAATTGCTGTACACATAAAGATGTCTATGCCCCCCTGGCTCCTCACACAATTCCCCATTTTCACCAGCTGGCACAGACACATATCCCCACGTAAGATTTGCCTCCGAGTTAAAAGCAGAGTTTTCAAGCACAGTTTCAACGAGGGGAGAGGGCCCCGCGCTGCAGCTGGATCTGCTCAGGAGAAGCCCTGCCCTCCCCCAGCGGCGGGGCCAGCCCGCGGCCTCTGCACCGAGGGGCTTCTGGTGGGGGTGACCGTCACACTCCGACAGACCCTTCCCACTGCACCACGCCTGTACAGGGCTCGGCAGCGCTGCGGTAGCGGCTATGCTCAAAATAAAAAGGTGCAGCAGAAGCAAGGTAGGCAGTGGTACCGAGCAAGGGACCTAAAGCTTTCAAAAACTTATTGAGGATTATGTCTAATCAGAGGAAACAGTTCCTTTGCTATACTCTCCTACTAGTAAATTCTTGACAAAGAAATAAATCACACCAATTCTTGCCAACCAGAAAAACATTTCACATTCTAGTGCTCTTTCTGTCTCTAGAGTATTGCAGAAAGTTTCTTTAGAACAAAGTAGACCAAGAAGCAAGATACACAGATTTCTACTGAAAAATAAATCTACTTCTCCATAATATTTCTGTGATTTATTCAAACAGAATACAATGGAATTATCACCTTTACAGCTAACCCACCCCAAACCTGAGCCCTTTTCCGTATAGCACTGAATGGTTACTATACTGATTAAAGAGCAAACACTACTGGAATGTACACAGTGAAGGGAAAAAAAAGTAAAGCTCTTTTTGCCAAAGTAACCATTTTCTCTACTAACGTGTTATCTAGAAAAATAAGGTCTAGGCAACGTCCAAAAGTGTTCAAGTTTCAATAAATAACTATCAATGCCCCAAGTTTTCACTGGCAGAAGAAATATGGAGCATACAGTTTAGAAAAGTATTTTCGTATGACTGAGTCAGCAATGCATTTCATCCTGCTTAAGATTTACAACAAAAATCACTTCCCTCCAGGGTTCGATTTTAAAATCAAAGCCATGTAGGTGCAAGAGCACCCACACAGCTGTCTTAACTCTCAATGGCAAATTAAAGCTCTAGAGAAAGACAGTATTTTAAAAAAAGTTCTTTATCAATACCAAGAAAATATACATAGCCATATTATGTTTTAAATATATATATACACACGCACATCTTTTCAAAAGGTATGATTCTGGCTATTTTTTTTAAGTTTGAAAAGCTTATCCATTGCTATACAGTTCAGTAAGGTGTATTAGGAAACACACGTTTTATATCCCCCATGAAAATAAAGTTGAATCTTTCTGTAAACAGTAATTTTCTTATTTTCCGAAATCTCTACAGACCTCAAGTACTTCACTGAAAAATAACCACCTGCCCCAGAACCACCCACGGAGACCCTCGCTGCTGAATGCGACATCTACAGATCTCGGGAAACGCTTAGCAACACCCGGCTCCCGCAAAAACGCCTTCTCCGGGCGCAAATAAATAATAATAATTAATAATAATAATAAAAATAATAATAGCAGAAGGGCGGCGGCGGGCGCGCACCTTGGCCCCGCGGTGCCCCCGGGCGGGATGGGGCCGGGGCCGGCGGGGTGTCCCTCCTCAGCAGGCGCTGGTCTCCGGCGCGGCGACGGCCGCCTCGGGGGGAGCCTCCCTGGGCTGGGCGGCGGCATGAGGAGGAGGATGCCCGGCAGCGTTGATGTGGCAGCCCGAGGAGAGGTGGCTGCGGACGCGGCCCTGCAGCTGGGTGACCTGGGCGCGGAGGAGGTTGGCGGTGGCGGCCAGCTCGGCGTTCTGCCCCTTGAGCGCCTTCACCTTCTCCTCCAGCCGGGCGATGCGCTCCAGCTTCCGCCGGCGGCACTTGGAGGCGGCGATGCGGTTCCGCAGCCGCTTGCGCTCTGCTTTCAGCCGCTCCTGGCTCTCCGCGTCCAGCGGCGACAGCGACGGCGGCGTCGGCGCGCTGCTACCGCCCTCCCCGCCCGCCGACGGCGGCACCTCGGGCACCGTCTGCGGCTCCTCCAGGGACCGCGCCGGCGGCAGCCGCCCGCTCCCCAGACCCGCCGCGCCGAAGGCCAGGCCCGGCGGCGGCGGCGGGGCGGAGGCGGCGGGGTAGGCGCTGCCCGAGGGGCTCAGCGGCCCCGCGGGGTTGAAGCCGCTCAAGTTGGTGTAGACGGCCGGAGGGTCGGCGGCGGCAGCGGCGGGGGGTCCCGGCGGCCCCGGGCGGGCGGTGCAGCAGGGTCCCGGCGCGGAGAGCGGTGGCGGCGGCGGCGCCAGGAGCTGGTTCTGCTTGTGCAGGTCGGCCAGGGCCTTGACGAAGCCGTCGGCGAAACCCTCCTGCTCCTGCGTCACCGGCTGCCGGTAGAGGAACGGCCCCGCCGCCGCCGCCCCGCCGCTCCCCGCCCCGGGCGCCGCTGGCCCCGGGCTGCCCGCGCCCAGGCCCGCGCCCCCCTGGATCAGC
>NW_020884909.1:1753387-1825142 GCF_003945725.1 Corapipo altera | reverse complement strand
ACATACATACAGACATACATACAGACAGGCATACAGACATACATACAGACAGGCATACAGACATACATACATACAGACATACATACAGACAGGCATACAGACATACATACAGACATACAGACATACATACAGACATACATACAGACATGCATACAGACATACATACATACATACACACAGGCGGGTCCGTCCGCCCGCGGCCGCTGAGGTGGGGAGAGCCTCGCCTGCCCCTCCTGGGGGTCTCCCTGGAGAAAGCCGAGGGACAGGACCCTCTGAGCCGCCTTTTTCAGAGAGGGCTGGGAGCCCCCGCTGGGTTTGGCTCTGGCCATGACCCCCCCCCCGGCCTGACAAAGCTTTCCAGAAAGGCTGAAAGTGCCTCTCACTTGCAGGTTTCCTCTCACGAGACCCGATCTTTGCAAGAAGTGGGAAGCCGCTGTTAAGAGGAAAAACTTCAAGCCGACCAAGTACAGCAGCATTTGCTCAGAACACTTCACCCCCGATTGCTTTAAGAGGGAATGCAATAACAAGCTCCTAAAGGAGAATGCGGTGCCCACAATATTTTGTTACACTGAACCCGGTGAAAAGGTAAACCCCGAGGCACCCGCGGCCGCAGGTGCCGGAGCGCGGGTGTGTCGCAGCGCGGCAGGGCAGCAGGCGGGGAGAGGATGCAGGCTGGGAAGGATGCTGAGCCTGTGCGCCTAAGGACACCAGGAGGGCTGTAGCGGCCGGAACTTAACCCACAGCTGTTCTCGTTGGCGCTAGCAAGAGCAGAGGTGTGGGCTGTCCCAGGCTGTGGAGCGCAGAGAGGCTGTACAGGCAGGCGGTAGCTCTGAGCAGCTCGTGTGCCTGAACTGAGTGGAAAGGCAGGAAAGTAAGAAGATATTACCCTGTAGTTAGGTTGTTCAGCAGTATTTCTGCTGTATTTGGAGTTAGAGAGAGCCTTCAGTAGCGCTCAAACCATGGCTGATGGCTGCTGCTAGCATTGAAGAGATATTAATTAATGAAGTTAACTGTCCCCTCAAAAGGGCTCTGTCCTCTGGATTTGTAGAATTAAAGTGAGGTACAAACAGAAGGGTAGAACCTTACCTGCATCTATTATCTGTCTGTCCTGAAACCACCTCTGTCTTGCCTTAAGCTTGTGATCAAAAGCCAGACTGGTCCCTGACTTCTAATGGTAGAATCTCCTGTGAGAAGTGTTATTCCCTTCACTGTGCCACAAAAGCAGTTTACCACGAGATGCAAGTCTCTTATGAGTTCTTCCTTCTTGATAGCTGCAAAAAGCTGCAAGACAAGAATGGGAAAGATTGATTCTTAAGTCCTATAAAGGATATAAAATATTTGATCTTTTGTCACTCCACCATTGAGGAAGTGGCAAATAAGAGAATGGTAAATACAATAGGTCTAGGGAGCAACAGCATGTGATGGGATGAAGTGCACAGAGGAGAACTCAGACTTTTCTCTTATATACAATGTTGGATTGATGCAGAAATAAAATGGCAATGTATTTGAAAAATGAAAAGTGGCTAATAAAAGATAAGAGAATATAAACAGAATGCATATAAGGAGACAGGCAATTTACAGGTAAATATGGGTGTGTTTTTTGTTTGGTTATGCTTCCCTGCTTATCTGTAATAAACACATTTTCTTTGTTGTGTGTAAAATAGTTGCAAATTTTTTCACAGTCTGAAAGCTGAGTGGGTGTACAGGATAATCTGCAGAAGTGCAGTTGGTGTAGCAGGATTAGTAGTGAACCATGTTCCCAATTTCATTGTCATGCCTGGATCTACAAAAACACAGTGATGTGCCTTTTAATTATGAAGGATTTAGTTCTATTCCTATTTGTCTCCTGGGACTTTAAATTAACTGCCACATATCTTCAAGTAACAATGTAGGAACAAAGAACAGTACTGGTTGTTTTGGAATTGAATCCACACTGATTTTGAAGTACAGGTTTTTGTCTTTGACACTACGTAGTTTGGTATACTTTCTTTTTCTTTACTTATGTCTTAGTAAAACCATGTATTGGCTGTAAGAAGCAATTAGAATTCCCTGATGTCTCGGGGATGCCAGCTGTTCTCTGTGATACATTTTGACAATAGTAACATGTTTATAGAGGTAGCCTGTGCTCGGTAGCTGCAAATAAAAGTCTCTGTGTGAATTCAGCAGTCCAGCAATGATCTGAATTTTGCTTTTGTTTCCATCAAGAATGAATTTATCTTTGCCAGTTACATCTTCACTTTGTATTTTTCTTCAGTGGAAAAACATGATAGGGACAGCTGGTAGGGTCAAGCTCTTTGGAATATTCATGAGTGAATTAGGCAGGCTAACAGCAGCAGTTTCTTAGAGCTGAGAAATAAGACTGGTAGTTGATTGGCTGTTTTTGTGCTTTTGTGTGATCAGTTATATTTGAGTGTGTGTGAAAACTTCCTTTCATTACCAGTCACCAAACTGCCTTTTCAGTTGCTGTCTGCCAGGTGTTGTAGTTTTTATGAGGGATAGGTAGACCCCCAAATATCAAATATTGTTGCCTTAAGTCAAGGAAGTTAATGACATGACCTTCAGATCTAATGAATTTCATATTTAGACGGTGAGGATTGTCAACTCTTCTTCAAAATCAACATTTTCCCTGTCCTTAAGCTTTTCTGTCTAATAATAATATTGGCAACAGGTGGGTAGGTAGAAAATTGTTACAGTGCCTCTTTCGCTGAGAACGTCTTAAGCTTTCTTTTTAACAGGAAACATGCAAGCTCTTTTGTTTCAACAGTGCTTTTTTAATCATCATGAGCACAGAAGCATTTCTAAATTATACTGCATTCCTCTGGAGAAGGAAAAATCTGGTTCTCTGCTCTGGCCTAAACTCAAGTGGTGAGGGATCTGTGTTGTCCTGAACTGTACAAGTGAACCTATCAAGAGAAACGTGATAAAAGCTGCAGTTTTATCTGCAAAAAAAGCTGCAGTGGAGTTGAGCCAATTGATATTTTGCTGCTGCCAAAAGGGAGAACTGTGCTTCTCCCTTCTCCATCCCATCTGCAAGCCGTGCAGTCCTGTTTCTCCACATGACTGGGCAGTGTGTGCTCACAGTCCACGAGAGCAGCCATATCCCGGGCTGCATCCAAGGCAGTGTGGCCAGCAGAGTGAGAGAGGTGATTCTGCCCCTCTACTGTGCTCTGGTGAGACCCCACCTGGCACACTGCATTCAGCTCTGGGGCCCTGCAACATAAGAAGGACGTGGACCTGTGAGAGTGAGTCCAGAGGAGGCCACGAAGATGGTCAGAGGGATGGAGCACCTCTCCTACAAAGACAGGCTGAGAAAGTTGGGACTGTTCATCCTGAAGAATAGAAGGTTGCATGGAGACCTCATAGCAACCTTCTGGTACCTAAAGGGGGACTACAAAAAGGCTGAAAAAGGTCTTTCTACAAGGGCATGTAGTGACAGGCCAAGGGAGAATGGCCTTAAACTGAAAGAGGGCAGATTTAGATTAGATATTAGGTAAAAATTTTCTGTTGTGAAGCTGGTGAGGAACAGGTTGCCCAGAAAAGCTGTGGGTGCCCCATCTGTGAAAGTATTCCAAGGCCAGGTAGGATGTGGCTTTAAGCAACCTGGTCTAGTGGAAGGTGTCCCTGCCCATGGCAGAGGGGACTTGAAACTGGATGATCTTTAGGGTCCCTTCCAAACCAAACCATTCTATAAATCTGTGATTCTCAGCTTTTCCAAATATTAGGGCAGGTGTAGGTTATACCTGGTATTGCATTGCTTTGACTTTTAGAAGTGGACAGAATATTTCTGCAGTGATGGTGGCAGAATGAATAGCTTTCTGTCATCTCAACAGCTACCGAGGATGAGAGGCCTGCTTTGCTGTTGAACGAGCTGTTTATTTCGGCTCATCATGTCTCTTGAAACCAAACCCAGAGCCCAAAACCAGTGGCAGAGTCCCTTCCAGTTGTTGAGAAGACAGGCCTTGCTGTGTCCACCTTTCTGCTCCCTGAGTAGCTGACCCTTGTTCTACCTCGGCTTCTACTGTGTTTTTGATGAAGTTAGCTGATAGGTTCAATTATGTAGTGGTAAGATGCAGCAGAAAGGAGGAGGGACAAAGGGGAATGAGTAGTAGCAATGAGTTACTAGGTTCTCTGAACTCTGTTTCATGAAACTGCAGCCTGTGTTCTTGCTTCTTAACTAACTATGGATACTATTTGACCTCAGTCTTCAAGTAAGAGTAATTGCTACGTTATTCAGTTTTTTATTTATTTGAGACATCAAGGGCTTGAGTTTCAAAGAGCCCTTAAAATGAAGCTGCTTAAAAATATCTCCAGTTGAGAAGCCAGACAAGGCAGGCCCAGAACTTTCTGTCAGTTTTGAAAAGGTAGGCTTTGGAATTTATTTCATTAATTTAAATCCTAGGTGTTTATGTCATTCCGGGGCTGTATAGCGAGGGAGTTGCGTTGCAAACAGCCTTAAGCCTGAAAATGTGGGGTTTTTTTTCCCTCCCTCGTTCTTTCTAGTCTGAAGAATTTGCAGAACAGCCGGAAGATCCGCTGCCACCTCCCCCACTGCCGCCGCCACCGCCGCCTCCACCGCCACCGCCACCGCCAGCAGCTCCAGTGCTGCCACCACCTCCATCGACTCCTTTCCATTTGCCCCAGATAGATGCCAGGTTTGTAGACCCGAGTATTGGATTACTGATGCCTCCTCTCCAGACCCCTAGCAACCTCGCCGTTTTTTGTGACCATAACTATACCGTAGAGGACACAGTCCATCAGCGAAAAAGAATTCAACAGCTGGAGGAACAAGTTGAAAAACTGCGGAAGAAGCTCAAGACGGCGCAGCAGCGATGCCGACGTCAGGAAAGACAGATTGAAAAACTGAGAGAGGTCGTTCAGTTTCAGAAGGAAAAAGACATACTGGCAGGAAAAGGCTATGTGATTCTGCCTAATGACTATTTTGAAGTTGTAGAAGTGCCTGCCTAGAAGTCACGAACATCACTTTTCACTTTGGCAGGCCAAGAAATTTAGTTTAAAACCTAAATTCTTTCTAATTCTGTATGTAAGAGTCTCCAGAATTATAAAACAGTAAGTAAACAGTCACACAAATGAGGTAATATTTTTTCTTCGCTGTCGTTTCAGTTTGATACACTTTTAATACATTGAAGGTGCACACGTCTCAGAATTAGAATATGCAAAATCTGAATTGCTTTACAGGAGGAAAGGATGCAAGGTTGAATACACCTAGAAATTTTTTTTTTTTTTTTTTTACAATGTCTGTCTTATGCTTAAAGGGAATGGAGGTTGAATCTGGCTGAGAGTGAAGTTGAGGTGGTTGTACACCTGGTGCTTTGTCAAGGCATTTAACGTAGGCTTTGGTAATCCCCCAATAAGTAATTTTCACTGATTTTTAGAAAGAGCAGAATTAGGTCAGCTAACAACATCTGCAAGTTTTTTAACAAGTGCTGCAGAAAGGTAGCTAAGATACACATTTCAATCTGGGAAAACTTCCAACCTCAGTTTGCTATGCATTTGAAGCACTGTGAAAAGTCTAATTCCTGGATCCCTTTGGGTGAGGTATGTAAATGAACCTCGTCTTTTGGAATAGCTGTTCAACACGTGTGAGTTTTGAGGGCGGAGAGCTGTGGAAGCAGCTTTTGTGAAGTGGAGGGCTGAACTGAACGTGTATGTTGCTGAAATGTTGACAGGATCAAGAGGGCAAAGTACTGTTCATGGTGACTGGTTTGCAAAAGTACCCTGGTAATATACAGTCCCCAGTATGTTGTAGTGTCGTGTTCCCATAAGCACTGTAATGGGTAGAGTGTTACCCTGGTTTTAAATTGTTGCACTTAAGTCACATGTGAACCCTGTGTAGCTTCAGGAGGTGAAGGTTTTTTCCTTATCCAGGGAGTCAGATATTTGTGACTGGCTCTGCAATATACTGTGGTTTTCTTTCTTTTTTTTTTTTTTTTCACTCCCCAAAAGGCATCCACCAAAGGGCAATTAGGGAATTAGACTTTGGAGTTGCTTGGTGCTAGACTGGTTTATAACATCTCAAATGCTGCTGCCTCTCCTTCAGCCTTATTAAGACTCCTAGAAAGAGTTTAACATGACAAAGTGGTGCAGCAGTTTGCACTTACTTTCTAATAATGTATTTAGTCAACTAATTCATTCAAAATCAGAGAAAAAGGCATCTTGCTAACCCTGTTATAATCCTTACAGCTGAAATTCCTGGATGAACTAGATGTGAGGAAGATTGCTTTTCTCAGTCTTATGTTTAGTGTGGATTCTAGTTCTGATGTTGAACAAGCCTTGTTCATGATGGCTTAAAGAGCCTCCCTTAATATCCTGTTAGCATGACATTTTGAAATGTTTCAAACCAGTCTTGAAACTTCTGACCTCACTCATGCCATGTGTCTATTTTCCCTGCCATTTCATGCAGTTAAAGTGAACAAAAATGCTGATGCTTCCATTTGTGTACATTTATTATACCTGATTAAAAATTAAAAAAAAAAATGACGTGTGAGATTTTTAATTACTCTCTTTTTTCTTTTCCCCAGGATTTTGCCAAAACTGTCATGACATTTTGCCTTTTTTTTTTTTTCTTTTTTTTCCTAGTAGTTCCTGGTTTAGCTGGGTTTTTCTCACAGAGTTCCAAAATCTTGTTGCTGTTACACTTTACGCTTAAAATAAACTTGAAATTGCTGAAATTCAAAAGTGACAAGGAAAAGACGTTTCAACAACTGTTGCCGTGCTGTTGGCATGTGTGACCAGATAGCAGATTGCATCTGTTTTTCTCTGCAAAATAACCCTCTCTTCTTACTCTACAGGAATTCCAAGTGTGACCTCCTGAGGCGTGGTGGGTTGTTGCAGCGCCACACCCCTGTGGCCTCTGCCCCCCCAACATGGAGTTGGGTACTCCCACTATCACCCTTCTTATGCCCACCAGTTCTGGTGCTGGTTGCACTCTTCTGTGGGGCACTTCAGTTCCCTAAAGCAGCAGGTTTGGCTCGTGGCAGAGGAGGGCCAGCAGTAGCCCATCTGATAGGAGGGAAAGACTATGGCCAAGAGCGGGGAATGATGAGAAATAAATCCTCTCCTCTGGGTGCAATAAGTTGTTGCCTTATGTCAGCTACTTCTGAAAAATGTGAGGGTAAATTCATAGTCTTGATGTTCAGCACTGTTTCCTTCCACTCTGGCCAAAGACCCTGTTTCCCCCCGCCCTGTTATGCTCTGGCTGCTGCACTTGCTCGGCCCTTCCTTCAGATATTTTAGCTTCATAACCCTCCAGGAAAGCAGCACAACAAAATTAAGTCTGCAAGGTAAATTTAGGTGTGCTGATAGGTGGCTGATGTGTGGAGTTCTTGTGTGTTTAAGCTTTTTGTGTTGGTGAAATTGGTTTAATAGCTGACTCAAGTAGATGTTTCCCCCATTGAGAGGGATGATTATTTCTCCCCTGGGGCTTTTCAGAAGTGCCAGATTGAAGAGGGGACTGCTGCACAGTTGCTGGCTTCCTTTCTTATTACCAGAGGATTTTTCAAAGAACAGACGCAGTCCATTCTGACAGTGGGCTTGGATTTCTCCTGCAGGAGCTTTTTTTTTTTTTTTTTTTTCCCTTTAATAAAATGTCTTGTTAACTGCTGATGCAATCATGTTAGGGCTAGGTGTGGACTTTACTAGACCCATGAGGGCTCTCAGTATCACAGAACTCTGAAGTAAGGGAAGAAAGGCTGGCACAAAAATAACCAATTGTCTTTCAGCGGTTGACTTTTCATGCACTGCACCCTGTTCCTCTGTATACCACAATGTTTCTTGTTTGGTAGCAATATAGAAAGAGAAGATTAAGGCTGTCTGCTACTGGCCAGGCTAGGAAAAGAATTCTGGCTAATAAGCACAATGTGTTTCCCCAGCATGTGTTAAAATTTCCTCTTCTTTTTTCAAGTGGGATCTGTTACATCCACACAATCATCTGTAAAAGAGGTCTGCATCACTTACTGTTTGCATTGGCCACAACTAGTACCTGCACAATGGCAGAAATTTTGGAAACTTCTCTGAAAAAAACGTGATTGGAAGTTAAAAAGCAGAGATGGGAATTGTAAAACGGCATATAGTTGTTCAATTGTGCTCACATGAAGTAGCTGACAATTTGTTTAAATGCATTTCACTGAAGGCTATTTTATAAAGCAAACAATTCAATGAAGTTAGAAAGTAGCAGAATAGGCAAAAATACCCCACCCTTAAATTATGGAAAGAGAGATTTGTTTTGAAATGGGCTGATGCTTCAACAGGTAGGAATTGGAGCCAGTTCTAAAAAGAGAAGTTTTGGCTTCCCCCTGTTGCCCCAGTTTTCATTTTGCTGTGACATGGTATCTGACCTATGTGAAGTGTTTGCTTTTCTTTCCTCCTTGCACCTCTGCAAAGTGTGAGATTTCCCGGTCTAACTGGGACAGTTCAAATCCACAGGTATGTTTTATGGGGAAAATATAAATAGCTAAATACTTGTATTGCTTCTTGTCATACTGAGGGAGTAATTTTTCACTGGCCTTTTTTCTTCTGTGTTTCCGGTTACCATCTCGTCTATGGTGTCACTAGCATGGTCTTAATAACTGTAGCAGCAAATTCATGAAAATAAAATGTCCAAGAAATCTGAATTTCATTTTCCTTCAGCTCTACTTAGAGTTTGGGGTATGGGCACCCTGTGGGAATTTTGAAGGAGTTCTCTTGAAGCTGAAGAAAGTGCAAGGCAAATCCCAGTTTGAACTTGTGAAGAAGGAAAGCAAAGTAGTTGCTTTGGTAAAACTAAAACCACAACAGTTTCTAAATACTTTTCAGAAGACTTCTCCTGTTACATGCTTTTCTGGACTCATGCAGTTATTCCTAGTTACCCTTTTGCTTTCTTTCTTTCCTGAGACGTGTTTTAGGTTTTAATCTATTGGCTTTCTCCGTTTGCTGTCAGCTTACACCTTCATCAGGTGGCTTTGGCAGGGTGGAACGGGGTTTTTTGAGCTATTTTAACAACCAAAACACAGTCTGCTGAAGCATGTTGATGACTGCAAGTTCAGGTATGTAACTCCTACTGTTTTAAGCACAGCAGGTTATTTACCATACTTTGCCATGATAATGATTTGTTTATAAATGAGAAAGAGAAAAACAGGATACATGACTCAAAAGTGTGACAGCAATTGCTCTTAGAGATTTCCCTTTATGTTTGTTCAATGCTTTCAATGGAAATTTTATCTTTGTACAGACATCTCTGATGGAACTGCAGCATTTTATTGTGGAAAATGGAGAGAAGTCCCAATTACAGTGTAACATAGGCTGAAACAGGTAAAAATGGGGGGGAAAAAGTGTTGCAAAGTTGCTGTATAATCTGCTATGAATAACGTGAAACAGTTCCCAAGGAATGTCATCTTAAATACTCCTAAATTAAAGAAAACATTTAAATAGGTTACTGAGAAGGAAGTCCTCAAGTACCCCTCTTGAGAATAGTTATATTACATTGTCATAATTACATTATTGCAATAATTAAGTATTTCCACAGTCCTGCCACTATTAGTTCATGTAGCATTGAGTATCAAGCCTTTTGTTGTGTGAAATGATCTATTGATTCTCCTGTAGCTGTCTCATCCTATTGTACAAGGACAATAGGTTGTAAGGCCTGGGCTCACACATTCCTGCAACCTCTAAAACAAAGTGATTTTCCTCTGCCTCTTAATTGGTTCTACTGGTCTCTTGGTCAGGGAGGAGTATGGACAATACTGTCTGGCCAATCATTAGGGTGGGGTTCGTTCGTTTGTTCTGTTTTGGTTTGGTTTTGCAAACTCACGAAGGACTTGAGCAAATCAGGCAGGCTCCTCATTTCCTTTCAGGTTTTGCTGGATGTGACCATTAACGATTCAGGGTGTGTGGCTATACTAGTCACCTATATTAGATTCAGTGCTCTGGTATTTGAGGCTGTGAAAGACGTTGTGACTTCCTACTGGGAAATCTTCAATTCAATGACAGGTAATCCAGAAGAAGGAGGAGTTCTTGTCTCTGGTGATCGTTTCTTCTTTTGCCTTGGACTCATGTTGCGTCCCTCAGCCACAGTCCAGTATTCTCCAACCAAGTTCTCGTAGATGTATCCAGGGCTTTGTTTTAGCAGAATGATACAGCAGTATACCGAAACTGCAGCACAAGCACAAATATAGCAATTGCAATACACAGCAAAATCACAATACAAATGTACTGTGCAAATTACCATTGTTGGTTTCTAAATGCTTGCCGTCATGGCACTGTGTCCCCCCCACTTTCTGGGAAGGAACGTGCAAAGTTGAACCCAGATCAAGCCAGTTGTTTGTTTCCAACTGATTTTGTGAGTTGTTTGGTTTTTAGGCTTTTTGTTGGGCTGAGTCACATACAGACAACCCTCCCACGCTGGTCTGGCTAGCTCAGGAAAACATTACTCTTGACTAACTATTCAGGGAAGGTTGTTTATGCAATCCAGTGACTGAATGATGCAGCTGTATTCCTAAAGCAAAGGTTACTGTCCAGTCCTCCTTGTGCTGAGATAATTTCATCTTCCTTTATGACAATTTGTTGGTTTTCCTTACATTCTTCCCTCAGCACATCATTCTTGCCTATCTCCTCTGGGCCTTCCTCCATTGCCCGGATCAGTCACCCACACTCACACCAGCTCTTTTTGGGAGTGTCCTCACACAAGTCTTTTGCAGAAATAAGTGAACTTTTTCGTCTTCAGGTGCTTTACAGCCTGGGCCTGTGGCTCAGAAGGGAAGGAATTTTCAGGGGTGGAACTTTTTTTGTATTAGGAGGAAGGGATCTTGTTTTCAGCTTGGGAAATCCCAAGACTTCCACCTGCACTTTCAGGTTTGGGATAGCTGGCTCTGCAGAGAAGGAAGCTTCTGTATGCCCACTTTCACAGCTCAGTTCAGATTTCTTGCCTTTTGTTTGTTTGTTTGTTTCTTCTTTTCCTGTGTTGATAGGATCAGACTCTTCATTCACCAATTCACTCATGTGGTTGCTGTCAGGTCCAGAGGAATAGCACCTGCATGCAGAGAAAATCTAAAGGGAGAGTTATTCCCAAGCTGGTTGTGAGGTACCAAGGTGGAGTTTTCTGCTCCCACTAGAGCATGTCATGTGAACTCAGGCTACAGAGGATGGCTTTACTGATACTGTGTTTTATCAAGTGGTGATTATTTTGTGGTAGCAGTTTATCTGTGAGACACCAGGAATTGCTGCCAGAAGAATGAATATTTGCAGTGTTATGTCAAAGGACTGAAAAAGAATTTATTTATCAATAACCTCAAACTCTGTAGTCTGTATATACTTTTATTTCTTATCTTGATTTCTTTCTGAGTTCAGATAGGAAAATATTTTTATTAGTTTTTTGTTTGTTTGTTTTTGGGTTTGGGTTTTTTTGTTTGGTTGGGGTTTTTTGTTCGTTTTTTTTTGGTTGGTTGGTTGGGTTTTTTTAATGACAAGAGACTGAAATTGCTCAGAGTTTATTTATGTATTCAGTATGGTGAGGAACTGGGCAGGTTCTCTCCTGCAGGTACTACATCATGGAAATCTCATGGTTGTGGGTAATAGGAAACATCTATTTCCCCAAGTGAATGTACATTTGGCTATTTCAGCTTGAAGAACTCTAATTACTTGGAAGTTATCTATTTGAAATATAGACACACACAAACCATGGTTATAGTATCTGTGGAGTTATCTTTCTTTGATACTGTCATCAGCTGACAAAACTAGATTTCCTTGTGGTAAATTTTCATATAACTAAATTTTCATATAACCTATGTATATATATATAACAGCTTTTACACTCGAATGTGCAAGCAAGTTTATGATGACATTACTTAACCTAATTGTATCACTCTGATAACCATTCTTCTGTCAATATTGACATTTACCTTTTGGCTTGTCTACTAAGGTTGCTAGAACTTTTTTTTTTTTTCTTCATGTAATATCTGTCAGGTAATTTATATGTCTTCAGTGATAAGACGTAATTAAAATAAATGGTGCTTTCTTGTATTGTTCCCAGTGCTGCCTCATGGACTAGATTCCTGCACCAAATAAAACCCCAGCCTTTTTCAATGCCATTTGCTCCTTTAGGTGCAGAAGAAACTGGAAACTTACACATAGATTGGCCTTGCTTGTTTTTCACAGTATGATCACCACAAGGCCTTGCTGTGGTGATCATACTGTGATCACCATCATCTCTGTGATGAGATATGACTGTAGAAGTAAAACTTTTCTCCCCGTTAGAAATCTTGTATAATATTGAATGTTCATAATCTTCTCTGACTTTTTCTTGTGGGCCTTGCCTTGCTCCTCTGGAGCACCACTATTTTCTCTTAACAAAGATTCGTATGATTTTTTCTACTAATACTCTCAGAATTTAAACATCTGTGTTTCTTCTTTTTTGACCTTTAGTACATGGTAATGAGACGCTGACCCAATCAGTTACAGAGGTTGTCAGCCACTGAGCAAGGGAGTATTTGGAAAGTGGGGCAGTAACCTTTTATTATGGACTGGTAACTTTTTGCTGTTTCATAGTGTCAAATGTGCCACAGAGATGAAAATGCAAAACACTGTTGGAAACAGCATGGGAATGAAAAGCATGTCTCAGCTGAAGGCTGCTTCAGGTTAATGGATGAGTTTGGCCCGAGGAAAGAGGAGGCTTGCTTAATATTTCAATAGATTTCACTCTTTGTGCTTTCAATCTGAGTTTTTACTTTTATTCTACTTGCCTCTTGATTTCTATATATAAGAGATATAAAAGTGAGCTTAGCAATTCCCAGGGGACAGTGGAGAGCTTTCTGAGCAATGTCTTCACCACTGATGTAACTTTCCTCCCACAGAAGCCACCTGCAAAAGTCCTGCTTTGCACTGAAATGCTGAACATTTTGGGTAAAGATTTCCTGAGTCCCACGGAGCTGAGATTTCTTTTTTGAATTTCTGGGAATGAGCTGGTATAATCAGGGAGCTGGCTGTGGATTTTTCTCATCAGCCTTGTGCAGAAGAGAGTTGTTGGGGCCGCGACAAGACTAAGCAGCATTGTTCTTCAGGAACAAAGTCATGAAGTCACATATGGCTTCAGCTGCCAAGTGTTTGCTCATGATGCAACAGCAGGAGATGGGCTCTCAGCAGTGTGACAATCTGCTGTGCTGCTGTCAGATCATGGTGAGCTGAAATCCCGTTGCGATGATGAGTGGTTATTTACCAAAGCGAGTAAGCTGTCTGATAGCATTCCTGTACTAACAGTCACCTGCAGGGGAATTAAGCTCCAAATTAAGCTCTATAGTATTTTTATTGCTCCTTTTGATTTTGCTGATTATCAGGTCGCTTGCACATGGCGTTAATGCATCAAGCTCGCTGGGCTTGCTGAGAGCCTTGGAACATTACAAACCATGTGAAATCAGGACCGCTGGCTGACTTGCATTGAAAGTGAATGTGAGGAGTTGCCCCACTGAGGAGATATAAGGGTGATAGTGTGGTGAAGGATGATGGCAGCCCAGTTTGTTTTGTTCAGGCCTGAGGCAGCTAAAAGGCCCTTTTGGGCCTTTGTGAAGCTTAGTGGAATTGGTGTTTGTTCTGCAAGCTATACAAGAGCCGTGGCAAGTTGCCTCCTGGAACTCCTCCCCATCATCCATTGACCTGCCAGGAACTGACCCTACACTTATCAGCCTTCCTTTGGAAAGCTGGATCTCTTCCCAACCCATTCCTCATGCACCATGGGAGTAGTCTGCAGAATGTTTTGGCTGCGATCCCATGTGCTCCTCCTAATAGACACAAACTGTTGCACTGTGCTCGCAGTTCAGGCAGTTATTCCAGCTCAGCCTTGGCTTGCTTTTTAGGTGGAGGTACCTAAATACCTTTAGGTTAATTCTTCTGACTAGGCACAGACAGGCCATTAAAATAGTTACAGGAAATAGGACATTTTGACATGGTAGAAGAGGCAAAACTTGGTTTTGCATATTTTTTTGTGAGGTGAAGCTGTAAACATTTGGGATTTGTATTCAGCTTCTTTGGCTTGTAAAAAGCAAGCCAAATGACAGAAAGTTGTCATGCAGTAGAGACAGAGTTTTAGGTCTCCAAAACTCTCAGTTTGCTCTATTGTATCTTTAAGCTATTTGATGAAGTTATGCAGTTTTAAGATATGTCTATTGGTTATGTATGCTACCAAATAATTACAGGACATTCTACTGCCTAACACTACTCTCACATCCCTTTTGTTATGATTATATATTGACTAAAACTTAACTTTTGCAAATTGTATGAAGAACATACTCTGACTTCATTCAGAAACTGTGAAGGCATCTCATACACTGTGCTTTGTTTACACTCCTGTTTCACATCAATTGTTTCCATAGTTCCAGCCTAGCTGATATTACTGAAAACTGCTCTGTTGTAGCTACAAGCTATTATACATGCATGTCAAAGGCCAGATTTCTTCTGTACTCAATACTCTTGTGCATGAAAACTGAAAAAAAAAGAAAACCACCAAAAAAACTACCTAATAGTCACAATTTCACTTGTGCCACTCAGAAGTCTAAGTGGGTTTTATTTGTACATGTTCATGAGCACAGCTTTGAAAACGTAACATGACAGGCAAATACCTGGAGGTAGACAATACAGAATTTTAAACATGTAGGTAGACGTTCAAGGGGACTATAATGGCTTCATGGAAGTTACTAGGGATAGGAAATTGTAGAAGTTATTGTATGTGATTCTAGGTATATATTTAAGTATACCATCTCTGTTTACGAGACAGTGAAAATGGAAGCCCAAAATATTCCACCAAAATGTTCAAAACGATGGTTCTGTGTAAACTGTCTTTGGTTCCTACATGTATTTCTATCTAATCTCTAAGAAACCTCTAGAAGGAGTAAATGTTGTTCTTTATAAATTATTTGACATTAACCCCAACAATATCGACTCAGCGTGGCAAGCAGACATCTCTGGATAGAAGACTCACATCCCAGGTCAAATCTTCAGGAATTAGTTTCAGAACAGCAGAAAGTTAACTTGAGCTCTGCTCTGACAGCCTTAGAGAAGGATAGATGCGAATTAGCAGGAGTTAAATTAATTAATTAAATATTAATTAATTGATGACCTCTTGCAAACTCTCCCCACTACTGTTTTCCCATGGACAAAGTGGTTTTATGATTCTGTGACAGAGGTGAGGTCTGGTCTGCTGACTTGCTGCTGCCAGAGCAGTTTCTGCTTTTTAGCCTTGGACAATCCAGAGTAAAATTCATGCACTTCGTAGGAGCTGCTCCACCCAGCTGAGTCTCCCAAATGCTAAAATTCCCACTTTGTAAAATTCTTGGCTGTAATGTAGCTGAGCAGGAGTCCTTCACTCTCGTTGTGCTACAGCCTCCAAATATGAGTCCAGGCTGGGTCCAGCACAGGGCCCAGGCCCCTTTCTCCCTGGGCGAGAGTTGCGATCATTTGTTATCATGCAGAAGGCACATCTCAAACACAGAATCACAGAACCCTTCAGACTGGAAAATACCTCCAAGATCATCTAGTCCAATCTTTGACTGAATACTGCCATGCTCACTAAAACACACTGTGAAGTGCCACACCTACTCATTTTTTTGAACACTTCCAAGGATTTTGACTCCACCACTTCCCCGAGGAGCCTGTTCCAGTGCTCAACCACCCTTTCAGTGAAGGAATCTTTCCTAATATGCAACCTGAACCTCCCCTAGCACAACTTGAGGCCATTTCCCCTTGTTCTATCGCTTGCTGCCTGGGAGAAGGGACCGACTCCCATCTTACCACAACCTCCTTCAACATCAGGGGTCTTGCTCACAGGAATACTAAACAGCCTGGGTCCTGGGTGGCTGAAGATCCTTGGCATTGCCCGGGGTTTCTACCTCGCAGAAACCCAGCCACCATTTGGAGATGGAACGTTTTTAAGTGGAACACGCTCGGTTTCCCTTTGTGGGACTTCAGCATCTTCTCATTTGTTGAGCACCTATAAAGTCAGTCTTAGCAAGACAGGGCCTGAATAGCTGGCCATCCTATACTCAGATTGTCTGTCAGCCAAACGGGGAGCCTTTTAACATCTCTGGCTCTGGTTTTTAGTGGGAAGGTATGCCAGGGGTGACAGGGCATGCTGCTGATGAGTGGCAGGAGAAGGTTTCTGAAAAGCTCACAGGGTGAAAGGGAAATGGTCAGAACAGATGTGAGTCAGCCAGAGAGCGTCCACCTTGGAACACAAGCAAGGGTTTAATACTTGGGTTTGTTGTTTTGTTTTGCTTTGGTTTTTGGTTTGTTAATTTTTTTCTTTTTTTTTAGTTTGTTTTTTTTTTTTTTTAAGTGCTCCTATCTTCTTCCAATGTATTTCTGAAAGCTGAAGATGAAGGCACAGGCAGCTGTCCTGTAGCTCAGTGGGAGGGTTGGGGAAATATGTTTTTCAGCAGCCTGAGTTTTCTAAGGCTTAATGTGGCTGAGACAATTGTCCTGCTGCATTTTCTGTAAAAATAGTAGCTTTCAAAAAAAAAAAAGGTAGAACAACTCACATTGTACAGAAATTCAAGTAAGAAGATTGTATTCATGAAGCACTGTTTGACTGTGTACTCGCAGATTTGAGTATATGATATGTAACACTTTTCCACAGAAATGTAAGCTGAAAATGGTGGAGAACTTGTGGAATAATCTCTAAGTCTCTAATCCAACCAGGTAGCAAGAGGCAGAGAGCAGCACAGGAAAATGTACAACAGCAATTGCACTTCTTTTTATTAAAACATAATGGAAAAAGCCACAAGCACCATGACAATGTTCAGTAATGTATGTAATGTAGTGAAGAAAGAGACAAGAGAGTATGGGCTTCCAAACATTTTTAGTACATGTTGATGAAACATGGTGATTGTTGTAATATTTTGGACAATACAGAATTATTATCTGTGTCCAGACATATTTCTGAAGCTAAAAAAACCCCTCTTTTTGAATTGCATTGACCCACAGAGCAACCATATCTGCTGACTCAGGAGAAGATTATAAAGAGCAAATGCCCTCAACTGCAGAGAGGGACAGAGCTTGTAGATCTCATCAAATTTCTGATGAAGCATTTGATTTTGCTATGATATCTTCAAGGAAGTCCCCTACCCTCCCATGCCAGATGGAGCAGCTCCAAAAAAGAAAGATTGTCAGCTGCCACCATTCCAGCTGTGTGATGGGGCTGTCACATAAGAAGAGAAGTGGATGAAATGAACAAAGCTATGTGAGGATTCAGGTGGCTTATCGAGGCCATAGGATGTGGCAGGAATTGCTCTTTGAATTTTATGATTGCCTTCGAGATAAAAAACCTTAAATTAAACTGGAAGGAGCAAGTGGAACCTCTTGGCATGGAGCACTGCATGTGTTGGAATGAAGGCTCCCAGGCAGCAGTTGTTACCACTGAAAATGAGAGGCAAACAGGTTGATGCAGAGCTAGACGTGAACAAAGTTTCTCTGAAACTCCTGAAGAAGTTATCTTTAAAAGAGAGTTTTCTCTCACACTTTGCAAAGTCTTGGCCCTCACTAGTAGTTTCCCTACCACTGAAGTCTTCCAAGCCTTGACACCTGAACAGCAAGTCCATGATGCTGCGGATAAAATTTGGGCTGCGAGGAGCATTTATGAAAGCAGAGATCAATCAGCCTGATGAAATGGAAAGAGAAGCTGAGAAAATAGCAGAGCTGAGCCAGATCTTTGTTTACAGTTATCAACTCGGAACAAATGGTTTAGAAGATTTTCATATTCAAAGCTGGGTAGTGCCACCAAAATGCAGGAAGTGGTCACAGTGCCCTGAGACGTGGTGCCACCTCCTGAATGAGACCTCACCATTAAGTTAGAACTGGAAAAAGAAAACAAAGATTCTAATGCAGAGAACAATCTGTTAGAAATAATAATGTGCCTACAGTGGTGATGAGCCTGTGCATCTCCAAAGAGCCCAAGTCCCTACCTGTCTCCAGTCCCAGTGAAGCAGTGGTTGATTTTTACAGGGAAATGAGCAGCAGGCAGTTGAGCTGCTGTGTGCTGTCAAAAGGCACAGGGACTCAGTACTGTCTCAAGCATGCATTCACATAAACGTGGTGGAGGAAGGAGGGCAGAGAGGCTTCTCGTGGTAGGAAACTGCCAAGGAAGCCAAGGACTTGAAACAGCCCTTGTTCTGCAGAACCTTGTCCCTGTACACAGAGCCTGGTCACAGCTGAAACAGCTACATGGGTGCAACTTGAAAGTTAATTCAGCTCTGGGAGCCCATCAGCCCTTTCCGAGCCTGCTGTGCTAAGTGGCTGCTTGTTCCCTAGCTGACACACAGACAAGTGCATGATTCCAAGCACGAGGTTGCAAAGCCGAGCGTGTTAGGCTGGTCTCCCGAACAGAGCTCACGCAGCGTGCAATACGCATCGCAGCACCAACAAGTCCGACGCATCAGTTATATCCACGCCCTCCGAAATCCTCCGGGGAGTCCTTAACTCAGCATGGCCCTGGGCATCCCGCGCGGTGTTGCCTGCGCTGCCCGCGTCCTACCACGGCGGGGAGCTGGGACAGCGGGAACGGGACAGGGGAAAGGCAAGGGAAAAGGTCAGAGCACCTCCGCTCGGCGTGAGAGAAGAAAAAACGAAGGAGGAGGAGGTGGAGGAGGAAAGTGCTGCGGCACCGCGGTAGAGATGAGGGACAGTGGGATGCGGTGTAGCTGCCTGCCGGAAAAGGGTGCACGGAGGAGAAGGAGGAGGAGGAGGAGGAAGGGCTCAAACTTATGAATTTGTGCCTCTAGGGGGATTTCTCTTTTTCTTTTTATTGGCATTTTTGCTACCTAGTGGTTGAGGCCCAGCCCCAGCATTGCCTTTAGTCAGGCAGTTCTCAGCTCTTAGCAGCCTGGAAGTGCAGCCTCATCTCTGTTACAAATCCCATGAAACCTGTGGAAAATCAAAGGCATGTTCTTGATAGGGAACAGCCACTTGAATACTGCCACAGGTGGAATTCTACCCAAGAATTAATTTGCTGCCTCAGGGGGGATGCTCCTCAGGCTTCATGGCCTGTCATGTGTACCTCCCTTTCCAAAATGTTGGAGGTGTATGGATTAATAAAGACTCATAAACAGAAAACACCACCAGCAGGTAAACAGAATTTATTTCTCCAGCACCCTCCTCTGGCTGTTGGATAACTCTGGAAGACAAATACCAGGCAAGGTAGGTCCTTACCTCTTGTCACAATCTAGCAGAGGGTGGGGACAATGGAAATGCAAGCATACTTCATATTTCCCTCCAAGCAACTATCATGTACTAGCAAAAAGCCTACTCCTATAGCCAGCTAATAAATTAACTCCATTGCCACAAGGCAGCACATTAAAGCCTTATGAAAAACAAGTTTCTCTTGTGTTGTCTAACAGAGCAATGCCTGGACATGCTCTTGGTCAGTAATTACAATCAGAGGCATCAGTGGGGAAAAGCTGGGGCTTGCAGTCATGAAACAAAAATGTTGGATGATGCCCTGAGAGTGCTGAGTCCTGTAGAGGACCACAAACATGGTGGAAAGCATGGGCTAGTCTGCAGACAACATTTTAAAAGGGTAGCTTTGTTACACAAAAATTTACACTGGGCAGAATAATTCTGTTAACCCCCACTCAACTTTATGGCACATTGTGGTGCTGTCTGTCCACACCATTCCAACCAGATGACTGCTGTTCCTTTGATGCCAGGATAAAAAAAAAGGTCCCTTTCTGTGTATCTCAACTAGTTGTGTGCTTGTGCCTGGTCTGCATTTAATGGGTCAGCTGAGCAGTCTGGTAGTGCCAGCAGCTGGTGATGACAATGCACTTCCTTCAAGGCAGTTTTTGGTAGTCCTCTTGTTTTTTACTTGCCTTCTGCATCTGGGATGAGGAAAGGTGAAGAGGAAGCCAGCTGCTCCTCTAGCCCTGCTGGGTGAATACTGGCAGAACCGAGGAACTGACAAGGGGCCTTGCAGATTCCCCATGTGCAGCACAGCAGTGGAGAAAGGAAACTCACTGAGTTGCTGCCGGTGGCCTGCCCAAGAGCTATGGATGAGGTAGGCTGCAAGGCCACAGAAGCAGAAATAAGTTGATAGGACACTACAAGAACGTTACTTGTAGCAGCGATGTGACTTTGAACCACACTTAAATGACAACTTTTTCATTACAGGAAGCTGAATATAATTTGATAAGGTTACAGCTGACAGTTATCAATCCCCTGTGAGGAGCTTAGATAAGGCAAATCTGAATCACATAGCTTATGACTGTACCAAAATCTGGGCCGCTGCAAGAACTGAGCCCAATGTTGCTGAATAAAACCCAGACTTCCCATATAAAAGTCAACAAGCAATTAAATAGCCAGTAAGAATAAATCAAAGCAGGAAGAGTTTTGGGCCGGGGGCAAACTAATAGAATTCTGGACCCCTCTTCCTTAAACTCGAGAAGTTCAGGGGTAACTGCTCTTTTGAAAGGGATTGCAAAGGGACTTTCATTTGAAAAGAAAAAAGAGAAGATCCTGATATCCTTTGGCACAGGAATGGCAGGGGAACAGGAAAAGAGGAACGTGCATCGCTTTTGATTATCAGTGATTTCTGGCTGTTTCTGAAAGAAGCCCTGTCCACAGTGTCACTGTGGAGGGCTGACACTTACAAAGGAACTGGCTAAATAACCAAAGGCCCCATCACTCTCACTGCTAAACACAAGACCCCGGGGCAACATACTCTATTAAGCTGTGCCAATGATTAGTACTGTGCAAGCACTTCTGTGCTGTTGTCTGTGATGTTTTGTGTAAGGGTGATGAGATATAAATTTAGAAATCACCGTTGTCTACCCACCTATATCTAACTGGCATTTTTTCCCCCCCAAATCCATTTTATGGCTGTAAAATGGCAAGTGTAGTATGAAAAATGAATAAGCTAAGTTATGTCTGTAGGGAATCTGCCTCTATTATTAGACCAACTGATACAGCTGGAGCAAACAGGAAATCTTTGAGGCATGTGATTTATCTTTGGGTTTGATCTGCAGCCTGGTTTTTTGTTTTGTTTTTTTTTTTTCCCCAGCTGTAATTAGCAGTATAGTGAAAGACATTTCTCCTCAAAAGACTTGCTTCTCTTATACTCTTAGACCGCAGTGGCTCTAGCCACCTAAATACTGCCACAAACAGATCAGTCAGAGTTTAGGACCCAGAGCCCTGTTTTAGACTTAGGGGATGTGACAGCTGACTGAAAATCAATGGAGTGTGATCTACCGAGCATCACAACGAGGGCAAGATAAGGCTAGAAAGGTGCTGCCTTGCCTTGCAGACTCAGCTGTCCGCCTTGGTTTTCAACTAGATTGTTTTAGTCCCCTACTAAGATGAGACCGATTTGCTTCCGAAAACAGAAGATCAGATTTGAAGGAGAAGCCACTACGGTGCCCATGCTGTCCCTGGTGCTCTTTGCTCTGTGTCTGAGCCACTCAGGTAGGTGTGATTTCTTCTTCTTACGAGCTGAGCTGCAGGTGGTCAAGATCTTTTTTTATACTGGGCTCTTAGCTTTGCTGCTTTCTGGGTTAAGATGAATACTGGCTTCCCTTGGTCCTCCTCTAAACATTGTTTGACTAGCAAAAGAGGGTTATATCAGCTGCTGCCTTTGTGTTGCAACCACAGGCAGTTTCACAACAAGGTTTTAATAACTGGTGGCAGGGCGGTTGTGGGGTAGAAAGTAACAGAAAAAAATCCTAAGCTTGACTCTCACTGCTAAAGGAAATCACAGGAGAATCTCCATCACCAAGAGGGGAAACTGAAATGCCTCAGGCAAACTGATGAAAGGCTAATTGTCCTGTCTGTGTTTCTTGGGGTGTTTAGCGCATTTGTTTAGAAGGCTTCCTGCCTCAACACTCCTGTTCCTGCACCGGTGCAGAACTGCTACTTGCACGGACCACAGAGAGAAACAAAAACCTGGGGAAGAGTGGGGATGGCAAACAGCGCTCGGGTACTTGCATACATGGTAACCTGCCGAGGAGCTCCCCAGCTTTTGCCTCCTCTGTGCACCAGTCACGGATGTATCTGTCCTGTGGCTGTTTCTCTGTCTTTTTCAGTGTTTTCTCCGTGTCATTAGCTGGCTTCTTCATCAGATGGGTCTTGATCAAAGAAACTGTTAGGCTATTTTCACACTTGACATGTCTTACTTCCCATTAATAGCTTCTGCTTTTAAACTGTATTTATACAAGTACTGAGGCTGCCTTACAAAGGCAGCAACCTTCTTCTTTCTGACTTAATTCTTTGTGAGACATCTCTTTTTCACTCTTTTGTGGCTTCCCCAGCAGATGAGAATCAACATGTCCATCCCCCAAAACAGCTTTGTCACCTCTCTGCTATACCCTCTTGGAGCATTAGGGTCCCTGAACTTTGTGTGAGGTGTGGGCTGTGAAATGGCACCATTTTCCTATGAGGGATGTTGTACACATCCACCGACACACAGGGTGTGTGGCTGCATGTATGTGCGCGGGAAGTCATATCCAAATAAACCCAGAGCAATGTATTCTAGCGTTAAGACAAAGCTGATTTTGATCCTGCATCTTTAGGTGTTATGGATTTTTCTATTCAATGGCTTTTCCATTAAATTGCCTGTTTTTAACAACCATATATTCCTATGAAGCTCCTAAAGGGAAGGTGAAAAGTTTAGGAGACGGAGTCTCTGCAGAGACTCTTATGTGTCAGGGGATTGGATCACTGAGGTTGTGGGTAGTGAGGAGGAAGAAATGTGTTCTTTCTCCTCCTTTGGTTGTGGATGCAATGCCTGTCTGGCATGTTTGGGCAGCCAATCTAGTTTCCTAGGATAGACCCCACACTCTGTCCTTAATTTGCTGTGATAGAGCTAGAAAAATCTGTGGCGTGAAAAGAGGCCCTGGAACAAGCAGAAGGGACATTTGTGGTTCCCAGCTGGAAACAGAAGACCTTAAGGGCTTGTGACAAAGAGGCAAGGAAGGGGTGGCCACAAGAGCTGCTATAACCTGTATTGTCACCTGCATGAGCCATTCCTGGCTGTGGGACAAAGCAGGTGGAAATGAGCTTGAAAGCTCCCTCTGACCAGCCAGCCTCTATCCCCCACAAGGGATTAGTAACCCCACCACAGCTGCACTCCAAGCACAGGGGACAAACATACCTTGTCCTAGAACATCTGACAGGAAAGTTAATTGTCACCCTGTGTGAGTGGCAATCATTAGATTTCAGTGTTTATAACTCCTCAAAGAGGAACAGTCATTTGCTGTGTCTGGAAGCGGGGGACAACAGCGTTGCTTGGACCTTGTGCTATCTTAAGAGAACCCAGATTGCATGAGGGAATGATTTTGTCCCGTGGAAAGCTCTGGCATGAGAGCAGGTTTTCGCTTTAGGCAGTTCTTCATCTGTGCTGCTTGCTGCCAGGTCTTGCCCTGCCCACAGCCTCAGACAGACCCCGCTGAGGTAGAGGAGGCTGCACAGCCTGTCTTGCCCAGGAGATGTGCAGCAGCTGCTGGGGAAGAGGAAATGGACAGAGACAGTGGTATGTGGTTATATACTTTCTTCCATGTATGTGACAGAGCACTACCCTCTGCCTCCAGTTTTCTCTCTGGAGGAGCTGCTGCGCTCAGATGCCCTGTCCTCTCTCCCTGTGGCATAGGGACCCTTCTGGGGGCTGTCTCGACTCTCATGTTTGCTGCACAGTGTGTGTGAGCCCATTAACTGTGCCCTCCCACCAGGGCTCTCCCACAGTCCTGTCCTTGCACTGTCCCTCGGCCGTGATCCTCTGCCTGCAGACCCTTCCTAATTGCACCTAATGGCTGGCAATCCAGGCACAGGGGGCTCACCCCGGAGCTGGCACAGCATGAGCTGGGCCCCAGGCAGCACCCTGTAGAATCTCCTTTGACTGCTGACACAGCAATACTGGCTGTCACCCCAGCAGTATGAGGTCAGTCGGCAGGAGCTCCTTTTTCCTTCATGGTGGCTTTGAAGAGAGGTAAAATCCTTCTCATCCTTGTGTGCTGTGTGTACTCACAAGGGAAGGGGTGGAGGTCATGTCAGGACCTTGGCATCACAGGGAGTGGGGGTGAAATTTTGGGAAGGCTGGAGGGTCTGAACTGCCCTTCCCCTTTCACAGTAACAAGGGGGAGAGCATGGTGTCAGAGATCGTGGGAGTCCCAAGTCTTGCAGGTACAACGTATGATGCCTCTGTGCTTGCCTTGCTTACCAGGGCAGACCTGGCCCTGGTTGCATCATCCAGCTCCTGCTGTTGCCAGATGAGCTCCTTTTGGTTTTTGATGTTGCCTACCTGCCCCACCTGTCCACTGGGACAATTCAGCTTTCTGGATGATTTGCTGCTATCCCCTAGTTAACTCCAGAAGGAGGATTTACTTTCAAGTCCTGCATGAGGCTCCCTCAGGCTTGTCTCACAGCGAGGAAATTCCACCACCCCAATCCTTGTGCAGAACAGCCTCCATCTCAGAGAGGCCACAGAAACTGGCCAAGTGCAAGTGAAATCCCTGGACCCTGAATTGCCCACAGTGAATTGCTGCCACAGCTAGCCAACTGGGGTTTGCCCCACAGTGACCAGGTCTCCCCTGTGGCCCCAGCTCTCTGTGGTACAGCATAGATATCTGAAATATCAGAACTCTTTCTCCAGGTGTTTTTTTTATCAGGCTGGATATTTGCTACTCAAGAGTGAAAGAGGGAACCTGATGTTCTGAACCTGTCAGTCTTCTAAAGAGTAATAAACAAGAAAGACTGGGCAAGTGTGTTGTCCCAAGACAAAAAGGTCACAGAAAATATAAACCTAGTACAGTCAGTGCTCTGGACTGAAGGGTTTTTCTGTGTGTGTATCTTGTCTTTCCATCCTCTTGTTCTGTTTCTGCTGAGAGTCTATGCATTTGAATTCCTACAGATTTTACTGTACAAGACAAGAACTGCCCAGAGGCGAATTTGTCTCACATCATCGCTCTGCCTCACTCCTTCATGTCGTGGCTTTCTCCATGTCTGCTTTCTGGCATGTCCCCACTCTGTGTTGTTCTCTTCCAGACGTGGATGCCTTCAGCTCAATCGCTGAAAACGAGGATGCGCTCCTCAGGCACTTATTTGAAGGCTATCAGAAATGGATCCGTCCTGTGGAAAACTCCAATGACACCATCAAAGTCTTCTTTGGATTAAAGATATCGCAGCTTGTGGATGTGGTAAGTGTTGCATCAGGCTTGGTAAAACACTCCTTCTTTTATAGAGAGGCATGTATCCACCTGGGAGGGCCGATGATGCTGTTGGCTTTTGCCTGCTCATGCACGAAATGCACAGTGATGGTTGGGCAGCGAAAGGCCGAGCGTGATACGGTGTTGTGGCCTCTTGCCCCACATACAGCATGGGCTGTAGGACTCATTTGTTTTGAAGGAAACCTGAAGGTCCTTTTCCCCCTCCTGTTCTCAGGAAATAAGACCTAATGTCCATCAGGTTTTTATCAAACAACCCATACCAGACAGTCCCTGGTGTCTGTATTTGCAGTTTAATGACAAGGCAACTACAGGATGGGTGACAAAGGGTAGAACTGGTTGGATATTATTCATTCTAAGCAAGTTTGTCTCCAGGCCAATGGCAGTTCATGTCTTAACCCAGCTGGTTACTCAGATAAAACTCTAGAGGCAAAACAGTCAATCCCATGTTTCTGCCCATGTGGAAATTTTCCCTTCCCTTTCCACTGCAATGCACAGCAGAATTTCCACAAGGCCCAGAGGTACCCACACAACAGTGTGCTCCTTACATCCCTCAGCCCCTGGCAGTGTCCTCTTGTACTGTGGAAGGCAAACTCTAATTTTGTACTTTATTTACATATTCAGGACAATGTTTCAGCTTGTATCTTCCCAAACTCCCTCTAGGCTGAGCAGTGCGGGGAGTTGAGCCACCCTGTGAGCCCACAGCCATGTGTGTGTGACCTGACACCACTGGCTGGCTGAGTCCTGCTGCCTCCCTGGTCTTTGGCATGCGATGCCTTCGAGCTCCTGTGAAATGCCAGACCTCCATTTTCCGGCTGCAGGAGCTCCCAGTGAGAGCAGGGACAGCACCCAGGAAGTCAGTTCATTTCCCCCAACAGTGACTGAAGAGCCCAGGCTCATGGGGAAACAGGACCACAGGGATCTCCTCATCTCAGCGGGATCTCATATCCTGGACTCACTAGACTAGGTCTGCTTCTACTGTCTGTTTTTATATTGCAATCCTCTCTACCTTGTGTCACCCTAGGATGAGAAGAATCAGCTGATGACAACCAATGTGTGGCTGAAACAGGTAAGTTAAACCACATCAGATCTCCCCTTTCCCCATGTGGGGCTACTGACCTGAGTGGCCATCCCAGACTGCTGCCCACTGTGTCATCCATCCCATTTCATGGTGCTGAGTGGCCAGACAAAGGTTGCATCATGTTACCTTGCCTGAAATTTTTACTTTGGTCTTCTCGCTCTAGAAAATGCGTAAAGAGACAGAAAAGCAGGCAGGTGGGCCTTTAGGACATAGGGTACCCTCTTTTCCTGAGCTGCACTCCAGCTCTGTGTTCAAGCCAGCTGTATTTCAGGGAAGCAACACACCTGATACTGCAGTGGCTATCCCTGGGATGTTGAATGTGCCCTGAGGGACTATCCTGTCTCAGACTTAGAGGTCACACAAGTACTGTCTCCCTTGCCTGAGGTAAGAATGGTGCCTCAGATAGCTTTCTTCTTCATTCTTCGGTATATGTAAAGAGAAAGAAAAGGCCAGCATGTCACACACACCCCCATACACCCTTCTCTAATAAAAGCTGTAGCAAATTAATCATATCTCTCTAACATAATTGGTTCTGGAAGTGACAATGATTTATACAAATGCAGGAACAGTGCAAGTTGAACTGCTAGGTCTCCTTTTGCCTTCAGTCCTGAAGAACACTGCTGTTGGTTTAGGTTACATTGTACCAGCTTATTGACCTTGTGACAATTATTTTAAGTCTCTCAGCCATGTGAGTATCTACAAACATGTCAGCTGATCCCAGGACGAGGACATAAAAAACGAGCTGCACTTGAAATCATGCCATGGAAAAAGGTCCCTGGGGGTCCCTGGGCTGGTGGGGGAGAAATGTGGCTCAGATTTTGTCTCAGTCTGGGTCCTGTAGTGCTGCAGTGAGTGTGAGCTTCTGGGTGGAGCAAGACCCCTAAAAACTATATGGACATTGTGTGCAAAGATGCTCTCCCTTGAAGAGGGAAAAGCTTAGGCTTCCCCTCACTACACAAAAGACAGGAATTTCTCCTTTTGCTGGAGGAGTTTGCCTCTGATCCAAATCCAGATGCTGAGAGCCTGCCCTAAAATATCTGTGGTATTACATTTTCCCCACCTTCAGCTGCAGTTGCAGAGCCCCTTTCGTGCACAGGGACAGGTCTTGACTTCTTTACTTTGAGTATCCACTTGGGGCAGACAGCAGAGCCCTTTTATAGAGACCCCTGTACCCTCATCTGTCCTGTCCCCCTTCCCATCCATTCTCCTCACAGGCTACAACACCCACCTTCCCCTGCAGACCCAAGCCCTGCAGCCTGCAGCTGTGAAATCAACCCACTTCACCCTCCTCATTCTCTCTGTTCCTACAAGTATCCCTTGAAAGATTTTACAGCCTTTTGCAGCTTTTGATAGAATATTCCTGGGTTTGGTTTTCTCCTTCTTCTTAGGGAAGAGCTGGCTGCTTGCTCAGTCTAGGACAGCAGTCTCATGTACTCCGGGGCAGCCTCATCCCTCTGGCTGGGTGATGTCTTCACCTGCATGACAGTGGCTGCAGAGGAGGGGGACCTTGACTCCCACCAGGAGGCCAAATGCAAGTCCAGACTGTCCAAGGGTATTAGGTCTGAGAAGCTAATACAGATAGGCACCTGCCAACTCTCTCTCCATTGCTGCTTAAACCTGCGTGGGAACATTTTGGGTTAACCCTCCCATGCTGAGCACTCTGCTTGTATTGCAGCGGTGACCTCCCAGAGTCACAACCTGGAGCTTGGGTCACCTCTCTTACTGTGGCAAGTCAGGTTCTGCTGGAGGTTACTCCAAACATGCTGCAGACGTTAGTGATGTGCCACCATCCATTCAATGTCTCTTGGGTGTGGAAGAGAACCAGGGCACTTTGTGTGATCCTTTTGCCTATGCTAAAAGAAGGATGTACCCAGAAGTGTGCACTGTAGACATGCTGACTTCTCTGGAGGCCTTTGGAGGCTGTGCTCAGATTTTAGCCAGGGCAGCTCCCCAGGGTAACTCAGCCCTGTGATTTTCCAGAGTTGCTGAGCTGGGCTCTCAGGAGTTGGTGCTGTTTATAATACCCCTTCTTAGTCTGGTGGGCTGAGAGCATCAAGACCCAAATGAAATGCAAAGGGAGCAGAAAATGAGGCACAGATTCTGATTTTCACACATTCAGGTATTCCCAGAATGTCAGGCTGTGCACTAAACACCTGTAGCCTGACGCAGGTGTCCTGCTCTGGGAATTGTGCATTTGTATAGGCTTAGTTTGAACTTGTCCACATGCAATCCACTGCTTGGGAAATTATTAGAGTGTATAAGCACAACATCTAGGAAAAAAGTACATAAAACCAAACAGAATTAATTTGTTTTTTCATTTGGGTTGGGAAAAGTGAAAAACACTAAAACAAACCAGAACTCTCTAATGACAGAGGGACATTAGACATTCTCCTTCTGCAGCTGCTGGGTAGGTGAGGGAAGTCTGTCCTTCACCCTGGGTGTTTGAGGTTGAGGGGGAATCACAGTCACAGAATCACAGAATGGGTATTTTTGAAAGGGACCACTGTAGGTCATCTGCTCCAATCTCCCTGCTTAAGCCCTGTCATTTTAGAGTACATTGCACAGGATCACATCCAGATGGTTCTTGAATGTCTCTAGTGAGGGAGACTCCACAACCTGACAAGAGCCTGTATCCATCCTCTTGACACCCTCCCTTCAGATACTTACGTAATTGATGAGGTTCCCCCTCAGTTGTCTCTTCTCGAGGCTGAACAGGCCCAACACCCTCAGCTTTCCTCATAGGAGAGATGCTCCAGTCCATTGATCATCTTTTTTGCCCTCTTCTGGACTCAGTTCAAGAGCTCCATCTCTCTCTTGTCCTGAGGAGCCCAGAGCTGGACACAGAACTCTGGATGTGCCTCACTAGGGTAGAGTTCAGGGGCAGGATCACCTCCTTCGACCTGCTGGCCATGCTCTTCCTAATGTATCCCAGGATCCCACTGACCTTCTTGGCCACACAGGCACACTGTTGGCTCATGGACAGCTTGTTGTCCACCAGGACCCCCAGGTCCTTCTCCACAGAGCTGCTTTCCAGCAGGATGGCTCCCAACCTTTACTCGTGCCTGGGGTAATTCCTCCCCAGGTGCAGGACCCTGCATTTGCCTTTGTTGAATTTCAGAAGGTTCTTCTCTGCCCAACTCTCCAACCTGTCCAGGTCCTTCTGAAGGGCTGCAGAGCCCTCTGAAGTACTGGCCACTCCTCCCAGCTTTGTGTCATCAGTGATTTTGCTGAGGAGGCGTCTGCCCCTTTGTCCAAGTCATTGATGGATAAGTTAAACAATTCTGGGCCCAGTATTGAACCTTGGGGGACACCACTAGTGACAGGCCTTCGATTAGACCCTCTGCCACTGATTATGACACTCTGGGATCTGCATTCAGCCAGTTCTGAATCCCCCTCACTGTCCTCTCATCCAGTTCATGCTTCTAGAGTTTGCCTACGAGGATGTCGTGAGAAACAGTCAAAAGCCTTGCTGAAGTCAAGGTAGACAATACTCACTCCTTTCCCCTTATCCATCCAGGTAGTTGTTTCATCATAGAAGGCAATATGGTTAGTCAAACATGATTTACTTTTAGTGAATCCATGCTGACTGCTCTTGATTACCTTCATCATTTCTCTGACTTTTCTTAGGTGGGCAAAAACTTAAATCCAAGGATTTTAATTTTTTTTTAAACTAAAATATCCTTATGCTCAAGATGGTGGGACTTGATGAGCATGCAGGCAGAAACACACAAGGTGCAGAGAAGCTTTTAGTGGTTGCTAAGAAAGTATCTGGACTCAGGCAAGCTATGGAGTAAACTAAGGGTCGAGAATCTGGATCCTGTGTTTCTTGGTCCACTTGCTATGGGTTAAGCTCTTGAGTGACAGCACAGAGATAGGAATTTGACAGAACTGGAGAAAAGAAAGAGCAATTAGAAGGTCTGGAGCTGCTTGGAAGAAAGGGAGAAGAGAGGAAGGGGCCTGCTGCTACAGTTCGTATCAGCGTAGCCCACAGGGAGATTCCTATTTTTTCTAAACTGCTCAACTTCAAAATCTGCACACATCCTATTTTCTGCTCTAGTAAAAAGGCATACAACCATTTGCCTTGCAGACATGAAAGAGCACTTTAGCTGGGAGAGAAATCAATGCAGGGCGGGGAGAAGCGAGGAGTGTTGCAGATGCAGCAAATAACCCAGGCCAAGGGCCTGCTCCAGTTCAACTCCAGAGGGATGATTATATCTCCAGGTGGGTCACAGGACATTTGCTGCTCTTGTATTAATGCAGGCTACAAGCTGACTGTGTTGGCTGCTGCTATCAGCCCTGACTATGATATATGTTTCCAGCCTAAGCCTTGTTGCACCTATTACAGGAAGTGTCCAGGACATCTGTGAGACTGTGACCGCTTAACAGCCCAGGTTGCTGTAAACATCTGTTAGATACCCAACCTCAGAAAGTTCACATGAAACGTGATGTTTTCTGTTCCTGATGGTGAGGCTGAGAGCAGCAACGACCCCTCTCTCCACGCCTGAACAGCTCCCATCCCTTCTTCAGGAGCAAGGGGTGGAAAGCCATGCCTGACACCTGATACCAGCCATCTGGGCAGTTCAGAGAATAGGTGCATATCTCTTCTGGTGCAGGTAGTGGGGCCATTGACTCTGCCACGGTGTCACCCTGAGCAACTGCCTCCTTTGCTTGTGCTTTGTGCCAGATTTTGGGAGGGGCCTACCAACCACCTACCCTTGACCTTGGGCCCTATCCCTTCCCTACCCCTGGACGAGCAGGATGTTCACTCTCCCTGTCCCTGTTTAGGTCTCTGCTGAGGCTCCGGGTTGCTGTCACACTGCAAAGGGTTGCAATAACAAGTGTCTGTAGGTATAGCTGTGAAACACATGTGGAATCAAAGAAGTAACAGAGGAACAATACAGTGGAAGAGGAATCAGAGAATACAGCTTTTTTGTTCTTCCTTAAGTCGTGGAGGAAATCGTCCAGGGAAGACTGAGGCCCCCACATCCCTGGAGATTCCTTAGTGCTGGAACCTAATGGAAACTGGTTCATCTTCTGCTTCTTGGTTTTGACCACAGTCTACATGTCTTGTGTCATATCGCTGCTGTTTCTGTGGGCAAGTGAAAATCCTCATCTATAATGAACAGAGATCAGAGAGCTGATTTTCCACTGCATTTCTGTGGTAATCTCCAGATTGCTGGAGCCACTTTTTTATTATCTCTCCATCTGAAAAAGCTGCAATAGTGTACAGATCTTTCTGATGAAAGAAAATGATTTTTTTGCAAGGACAATGAACACAGATATTAGGTCCTGTGTTCCGTTCACGGAAAAAAGCCATGTCTCCACTGAAAAGTGAATAAAGGCCACCTCTTTTACACTTAAGTAGTAGTAACCATGCCACTTGGCTCTTCTGTGGGGTCCGTGCCAGCCAAAACCACCATGGGCTGGTCCACAGAGGGAAGCAGGGGTGCCGTACTAAAGGAAAGTGGCTCCTTCCTTTTGACTACCCTCAGGTGGGCTGTGCAGGATGGTAGGAGAAGTGAGAGTCAAGTGGTCTCCAGGAGTGCCTACCTTGAGGCTGCCTGCATCAGGATGGGTTTTTGGGTCCCAACTGTGTATGGAGGGGCAGTGCTTGTGGGAATTAACATCCCCCAGCCATGCCCATCTGGCATCCCCTCTGCATCTGAGCAGCCTTACACCAAGCTCTACCCATTATGCTGTACAGGGGCAGGGGCACAGCAGGGGCCCTGCAGCACTGGGGGAAGGCAGGAGCTGGGGGAAGGAATGAGGCTGCTGCATACGAGTGGGCAGAGGACTCTGTTGCTTTGTTACAGGAATGGATGGACCACAAGCTCTCCTGGAATCCAGAGGAATACGGTGGGATCACTGCTATCCGTGTCCCCTCTGAGTCTCTGTGGCTTCCTGACATTGTTTTGTTTGAAAAGTGAGTAACATGGCTCTTTACTCAGAGCTAAGGCCAGAGCTCGGGCAAGACATGTCAACTGTCATGAAGCTTGGGTGTGCTGACACAAGGTTGCTTCTTTAGTCAGCATGAATGTTGGCATCCCTTGTGCTCCGGGTAAGGGATAAAAAGCAGAGCTGAGAGGTGGTAAGACCGGGACAAACGTAATCCTGAACTTGGTACTGTTTCTTCCTATCCAACTCCCAGTGCTGATGGACGTTTTGAAGGATCCCTGATGACCAAAGCCGTGGTGAAGTACAATGGAGTGGTGACCTGGACACCACCGGCCAGTTACAAGAGCTCCTGCACAATGGACGTGACCTTCTTCCCCTTCGACAGGCAGAACTGCTCCATGAAGTTTGGGTCGTGGACGTATGATGGCAATATGGTGGATTTGATTTTAGTGGATGAAAACGTAGATAGGACAGACTTCTTTGATAATGGGGAGTGGGAGATCTTAAATGCCAAAGGTATGAAAGGCAACAGGAAGGATGGGCTGTACTCTTACCCGTTTGTCACTTACTCCTTTGTGTTGAGACGCCTTCCCCTGTTCTATACTCTTTTCTTAATAATTCCTTGCCTGGGATTGTCTTTTCTAACTGTCCTGGTGTTTTACCTACCGTCAGATGAAGGCGAAAAACTTTCACTGTCTACGTCAGTTCTAGTTTCCCTCACTGTTTTCCTTTTAGTGATTGAGGAAATAATCCCTTCTTCTTCCAAAGTCATCCCCCTGATCGGTGAGTATCTGCTCTTCATCATGATTTTTGTGACCCTCTCCATCATCGTGACTGTGTTTGTCATCAACGTCCACCACCGATCCTCAGCAACTTACCATCCCATGGCTCCCTGGGTTAAAAGACTCTTTCTCCAGAAGTTACCTCGGCTGCTCTGCATGAAGGGCCACGTAGATCGCTACTCCTTCTCTGAAGCTGAAGAAAAGGGAAGCACTTTGAAATCAAAGTTTCTGGGGAAGCAGAAACACGGGCAAGCAAAAGACAGAGAAAAAATTGTCGTTGCTTTCCTGGAAAAGGCCACCGACTCCATTCGGTACATTTCCAGGCACGTTAAAAAGGAGCATTTCATCAGACAGGTAGGTGAAGGACAAGGAGAGATCACAGTATCGCTGATAGCAATAGCTTGCAAATTCTTTCCTTTTCTGCATGCTTTTCCCTTTGCCTCTCTTTCCTGCTCTCACATTTGGACATGTTCTTCCTTGGACCTTGATAAATAATATGGGTTTTGGGACAACACATTGCTTCAAGGAGAAGTGTATTGTAATGTGAGAGTCCCAGCTCTTCACAGATGCAAGAGGCCACAGCAGACTCTCCTGGAGGAAATCCTGGTTTGGGATTAATTTAATAACCTTGTCCTGCGTGAGTTTGGGATACATGTGAATCTGGAAGCCTCTGAACAGCCATTTTTAATGAAAAGGTCCCTTGAATTCATTTAATAAATAGCACTATTGTGTGTGCAGGGCTGTGCCAGGACTCGCAATTCAAAATTCCCCTCCTACATGTACTCAATCGGAGTCAACAAAACACTTAAGCAAACACAAGCCAGTCCAACCACTTGTGCTCGAAGCAATGCCTGTGTCCAAGCGCTGTGCCAGAGCTTCATCCTGGCACTTCAAGGGAAATGCAGTTCAGTGAAACGAAACCCAGTTCGATATAAAGCCATCTTCAAGCTTTGAGTCTGTAAACTTTCACATACACAGTTAGCTAAAAGCTTTCACACAGGCTGAAAAAGTCTGACTACCACGTGTGTAGAACTATGGAATTGTTTTGGAGTTCTAGGTGATTTGCAGCTGTGAGTGCTGAAAAGGTGATCTGTGTCAGTTTTAAGATACAGCACTCTACAAACTTCTAATTTTAAAAACAGATTTGGGGATCTGAAATACATGCAGCAGCATCAACAAAGTACTAGGCTTGTTATGTTTATGTTTGTCTTCCCTCTGTCCTTCCCAGGTTGTACAAGACTGGAAGTTTGTAGCTCAAGTCCTGGACCGGATTTTCCTGTGGTTATTTCTGGTGGTGTCAGTGACGGGTTCAGTTCTCATCTTTACACCTGCATTACGGATATGGTTGAACAATGCTTTGTAGAAAATCCTCCCACAGTAGCATACAACAAGTACAATGCCAAGGGACGGTGGTGCCTTTGAGTTTAGTCTGTGTTGTACAGGAGAGGAAGCAATAGCAAGAATGAGGGAAGGTGATGTTTGATTGTGAGCATTGACCAGTGCTTTCAATCTTCATATAACTCTACCAGTTACAGATTTTGCTGAAATCGGAGAAGGGGCTGGGTGCACAGCCAAGTCCTAAAGTAAACTGGAGTTGCACATTTGGGTTATAATTATTTTGTTGATAGCTTGGTTATATTACAATAAAAGATAAGATTATTAGTTAAAATTGGAAATAGTAGTTCTCGCACAGTGATCATACTTGAAAGGCAGATCTGCCAGTTAAAATGCTACTTTATAACAGAAGTTACAGTAGGAACACAAATCTGTACTCAGTTATCTATGTTTCCAAGTAAAACCCACAAAATCTCTACAGGTTACTTTATGCACATGTCAGAACTGATAATTGCATAGCATGTGCATCAGAAAAAGTACAAATACTTTTTAGAGGGGATGTTCAAAACCTTGGTTCTCTGGCCTTACCTTGCAGCAGGATCAGCTCAACAGTGGCAGAACCTGCATTCTGCCCAGCCTTCATGGCATGCACACCTCATCTCTCATCTCAGCCATCAGGTGTTACTAGGTGTTACCCACTGTTCTGTATTATTTGCAATTTTGCTTGCTGCTCAACCAGAAGGCTGAACAAGTGAGGGTTTTCCCTATGTTCCACGCTTAGAAACTATGATTCTCTCACCTGCTAGTTCACAAGACAAGTGGAAGATCACCTGAAGCATACGGCTTGGAGGAACGTGGTTCTGCTGCTCCTTAAGGCAACAGTGATGCTCCTGAACAGTTTGTTTGGGGGGGAAGCTGCGAACATTGTTTTTGGCAAATGAAACTTGTGGTTGCTGCAGGAGTGGAGTTTCTCCTGAGTGCTATGGGGTGGGCTGGTTACCAGGAGGATACATCTTTGGATGTTGGCTTGTTCATGTTTCCCAGGCAATTCAGAATTTTATTCCTTTGATTCATCTTTATGGGATCCTCCTGCATAATTAGAAACAGCTCTTAATTGTAAGTGAGATGTGACAGAAAACACACAAGTGAAACTCTTGAACACACAGGTGAAGCTCTCACCACTTTTGCTAGGGCAGTGTTTTCCAACATGGAGTGCTGTAGAAAATCCTATTCAGAACTTGCAAATGTTTTCAAGGCTAGCAAGGGGTTGGAGATCCAGTTTTTGACTAAATGTATGTAAAAGCTTTAGGTAGCCTTGAAACTGTCTCCCCAGGGATGCAGGTGAGAAAGTATTAAAAATACATAGAGGTATTCTTGTGCTTAGGTTTTGCATGAACACCAGACCTCTGTAAACTAATATAATCCTATCTCATTGTGTCAATGCAGAAAATTCTGTTTACTTGTGCGGTTATTATTAATAAAGATGTATTTAGTAAATGATTCCTGGGGTGAGAGTGGTTATACACCGGGCTTTGTTGTTGATTTATTGTCAGCAAGGCTAGATTGCAGTCCATTTAAAAAGCCTGATCTCAAATCTATTCAAACAGAGGTGTCACATTCTTGGAAAGTCCTCATAATATTTTAGCTCTGTATGTGAGTTTGAGCAAGGAGCAATCAGATCTGGTCATTGTATTGAAGGAACCTAGAACAAACCCATTTAGTTTAGCATATATAGATAGATGTCTTAACATAAGACACTGGTATAAAATTTATGCACATTGACCTTTCTACCAGCTGCTCCTCTTTTCTTGTATAAGTTGCATTTGTTCCCCTGGCCAGTACTGTGAAATATCCAAAGCAAAACAGCCAGGAAGCTCTTCTTTCCAGTATTTACAGGCTCTTGAATTCAAGTAGTGATAGGTATTCCCTCTGAGCACTGCTGCCAGGAGGCTGTTAGCTGGGATAGATGACAACCTCCTCTCCCAGGCAAGTGCTTCAGGTGTTTATCCGACAGATGTGTCTGATTCCAGGCTGCTTTGCCTGGCTTATGCTGGTAAAGGTCAGTATGTTCAAGTGATTGGAGTGGGAGGTGTGTGAACATTGCACATGTGTGGCTTCTGGACTCCAGTCTTCTTAGACTGAAGTCTGGACTCCAGTCTTCTTAGCATTGCATCTGGGCCTGCTACCTCTGTAGTCTCACTATTCACTCCCTGAGCTTCTTTAAATCCCTTTGCTGTTGGCCCACAAAAACATTCAGTGTGTTCCACACGACGAAAACACAACTAGGAGGACCTTTGGGCAGACAGTCCTCCGTCCACGTGCTCTGCCAGCAGATGGCAACATTGCAGATTACAAATCCTAACAAAAAGAACCAGCCACCCTCTGCCTTACTGCTCTCTCAACATATGCGTCCTCCATTTCTGGGCACTGGCTCATCTGTCAGCGTCTGGGATGGCACTAGCTCTAGTTGTAGCTTTTCTTGTTATTTCAGTTAGAAAGTCCTGCAACAAGAGCTGGGGCAAGCAGAAATGTCCTTTTTGTGTGGGTTCTTCCATGTTTGCTGATGCAGCTTTCTCCAAGGTGACATGCTTATCATGTCCCCCACTCCCACCCTCTTTAATCAGCCAAATACTTTCACAAAGCTGACAGGAGTACATTAGGCTCCCAGTCCTGAATGTGCCAAACACAGCTGAAAATGGCAGAAGATATAAGGGGAAATAGTACACTCAGAAAGAGACAGAACATTGCTTAAGATACCAGGCTGATGAGCACAGAGTAGTTCTGTAAGTGACAAAGTGAGGGAGCTGATGTTGAGGCATAAAGGCTTCCTAACTGGAGATGAGGAGCTGTACAACTGGGAATACTTTGACAAAAAATCAGGGATTTTGCTGAAGTCAGATTATTGACTATAGGGTAGTAGCTGTCATGCTCAAGACACCTGTGCAATACACCTTCCACCACAATATTCTCGTTGTTTGGATGGTCATAGAGTGCAACAGTGAATGCTGGCAGTCAGATGTCTTCTTCCAGAAAATGTCTTTTTGTAGAAATGAGGCTTTCAGGCTCAGATTGCAGCTCTCCTCTTCAAATATCCTTTCTTTTCCCTCACCTCCTTTCTGATTAAAGAGTCTGCATAGTAAATGTCATCTAGTAGCATCTATAAATGTGTTTATAGATGAGAGTCTAAAAAGGACAGAGAGTTTAAATAAACAAACACACAAATTCTTCAAGAAGGTATGTCTCAGGAGTGATATTTAATTGACAGGCTGACAAAATAAGCCATGCTTGTTCACATATCTGTTTGTCAGTCACTACATAATTATGCAACATTCAGGAAGATTACAGAAAATATAGTTTTCTTCTAGACAGTCATGACTGGCTGGATTAAGACAGTTATATTCTTGTCATTCCACCTTCATCTCTAAGATATACATTTATTCAATTCTATTCTCTTTATTATGGAACATCACAAAAGAGTGAAAGGACAGTGACTTCAGAAACAGCAATTCGTACTTTCCATGGATTGATGATGTTCAAAGCAGAGACTGATACATGGCAGACACAGAAAACACTGCACTGACACTGTACAGTTAAAGTTAGGTGCTCTTAAAAGAAAGAAGAGGTTTGTATTTTTGAAGCTACTGGGTTTAATTGGAGTGCTGCCTTTTAAAGAAGAATCCTAGGGCACAAACCCAGTAGGAATATAAATGGACAAGGGACCTAAGGGTAAACCATCCATGTATTATAGAAACCACATCAGGGTCACATCTGCAAAGTGTTTCAGGATTAAGCACACTAGGACTGGGAACCTGGTTATGTAGCAGCAACCTTAGCCCCAAAGGATGTGTCCCTGCAGTTACAGGTTTGCACACACAGCACTGACCCATGAGGAACCAGCAAACAGAACACTGCTGCACAGCTGTTCAAGCCAAGGTGCTCAGCTTTACACAGGATTCATGATATCCAGCCTTTTCCTCCTGAGATGTGTATAATCTAAGTTGGCCTGCAGCTTTAAAAACAGGAAAACTCAGATCAGTATGATTCTGTCAAGCCAATTCTGTCTGTGATCAGTACCCACTCAGGAATGAACCCTTCCATACTGGGCTTATGTCTGAGCCCAAGCAAGCAAGAGTTTTCAGAGAGGAAACTCTTGTGGAACTGGGATCATTGTTAATCTGACAAGAGAGATGTGGCTTGGAAATCCTACTGAAGTTCGTCAAGGTCTTGGTATTCAATATCAGGAAGCAGAGGGGACTTTTGGTCACATGCAAAGCTAAGTGGCAGATAAACTAGTTTTTCAAGATTTTAGAATCATGTAGTTTTCAAACGTGTATGCCTCACATTGTTAGCACATTCAAATATTAAGTCAGTTTGTCTTCAAATATGATTAAGTGTTTAAGACCTGTCTGATTTCAAACACAAATATAAACGTGCTTTATTGATCTGGGACCCTCTGTGGTTGGGTGCTGAGGAGGTGATGAGCAGGTGGGTTATGTAAGAGGAGAGATATATAAGGTAAATTTACAAACCAAAAATGAAACAAACCCCAAAGTGGGTAAAAAGCAGCGGATCAAGTTATTTATCTGCTATTAGTGGCTGGATAAAGAGTCCTGCAGTCCCAAACACACAAATGATTATAAATACCCACAGAAATACTCTGTCTATCACCATAGCTACGTATTTCCAGTCATCTTCCACCTGCAAGAGAATAAAGAAAGAAAAGGATAAACTACGTGTGGTGTTACACTGAATTGCTAGTTGACAGCACGCAGTAGAAATGTCCCTTCTGCTTTTGAACACGAGGAAGAACATACGTGCAAGTCAGGAATGTTGCTTGTCATGCTTACAACTGCTGCAGTTTTCAAGTCTCTTCCGAAGGGGCTGATTTTCTAAACGTGTTTTGCCGCTTTTGGCTGAGAACGTACAACACTGTCCTAGTCTGCTGAATTCTTCTAAATGTTCAAGTCTGTTGGCAAACTCCGCCTATGATGCTGACACTAACAAATAGGACCTGGCCCTGTGGTGGGTGCAGAGTGGGGTGATGTAACAGCAGGCACAACCACCATAGCTGCACATCACTAGACTCTGTCAAGGGATTTATCCCGACAGCCTGCACAAAAGAGTTTACTATTCTGGTCAGATTTGATGTGCTGTCTCTCCAGTCAGGCTCTGCTGATTTCAGAAAAGTGGACAAATGGACACATGGACTGTAGCAAGTCTGACAGAGCAAACTGCAGTGTCTTGTTCTAAGCAGGACAGAGTGGACTGTGTTTGCCTGAGAGATAGACCTTAGAACCATGTTCAGTGAATTTGCTGTCCTTTAAACTGTACCTTTTAACTCGTACTACATACAAGAACCACGGTATCAGATGAACATTCACTCATATAAACAAGTGACTGGTTAAGAGCTCTCTGCTGAGGGATCTTTCACTTGCTTTCCCAATTTCGTTATATTTTCCTCCAAGGTGCTGCTGCTGTACTTCACATGAAAAAAATAGAGGAAGAACTCCAGCTGCTGTAAATGTTGACACAATTTTTAAAGGACTTTTATGTATGCAGGACAAGTGCATGATACCACCCATACTGCTTTGTATGTCTGGCTGAAGCAGAAACAGCCTCCAGAAAAATTTTCTCAGTCCTTCCCTGAGAAAAAAAATCCCTTTTTTTTTCCCCCCAGAGGAGGGTTTTGGTAAATGAAAAATCCTGCTTCCCATCCCTTGTGTGTTTTTAAAGGCAAGATACAGAGCTGTTGATGCACCCACTAGACTAAGAATAGAATTTCATGTAGCAGGAGAAATTCACAAAAGCAAATAACAAGACTGGCAAAGGAAGACTTTTCATGAGCTGAATAATGAAGACAGTATGTTATTCAGTGCATCAGAGAAATCAGCTGAATACAGTACATGGGCATGTTTTATGCACCTGATGGGAAAGTGCAAGCAGGGCTGAAATGTTTGGGTTAAGCAGAACAGTCAGGGCGTAGGTACTAAGCAAGGCTCAGCTCAGTTCCCATCCTCTTCTATGTTAGTAGATCCCTTTCTTTTGCATTGGTCTGGCATGTACTACCTACTCATCCTATGAATTCAGCCACCACACTGTAGCCCTTTATTCACAAAGTTACAGACTTTGTTTTTGGATGAAAATTCTTCAGGGCATAAAAAAAAAAAAAAGAAGGGGAAAAAGTAATCTTTGGGTTTCACAGAAGTTTCATGAATTTCAACAAAATGTTCTGATAGAAAGTATACATCTCAGCGTTTCCCTTACAAAGCTTTTGTGGTTTTCAGCACAAATGCAGCAGTATTTAGTTTTGAAATTGGTTTTGCCATCAAAGAGCATGTAAAAAATTTCAAAGGCAAAAATTTCATGACAGATCAAATACGTATGTTTCATTAGGTTCTAAACTTTTTAAAAATACCTTGAAGTGTCAGAACATTCCTGAGCCTTGTGAGGTCTGGATGTGAGGGGTTATCATAAAGTCTTTCTTGCAGCTGCTTTTAGTTGCTTGTGATTACATCTGAGGACATGGCCCCAGAATTCTCTAAATTCCAATGTGGTTAATTTTCTATGACAGTAATCCCAATCAGGGTAAAAGATTTACAACCTCACACAAGCAAATTCAGTAGTTTGAATGCCAAATCTCACCTTTAAACCTCCTTCGCTTTTCTTTTTAGTTGGTCTTTATTAATCTCATCTGTTTTTATTCAGTTGTCTTCCCCCAAAACTCAGCTATTATTTCAATGTATGTTTATCATGGCTGAAAATACTGTATCGTTGAAGCCACAATTATTCAAATCACTGTAAAAAACTGGAACATATCAGCCTGTAATGAAGTACAGACAACAGCATTCTGGATGGATTTTCTTTGCCAGATTTATCACTGACTGAGAATAGTTCTTCTCTAGATCAACTGCTGCATTGCTAGACAGGCCTCGTTCCTTAAAAAGCGGTTTCCAAATTTACTTGTTCCATTACTAACACAGAAAAGCAACCTGCTTTGCAAATAGCAAACTTGGTGTTGGGATGTCACTGCTTACCAGGCCTGAGTAGTGGAAGAGGGTTGCTTTTGAGGATCTACGGAAAGAGGGCTGGAAGAGACCCTGGAAAGTTCCATCTGGTTTATCCCCTGCTCTGTGGCAGGATTGACTCTGTTTGAACCACTGCTGATAAAAGTTCATTTCTTATGGGTGTAGTAGGCTAATGCTCCTCCCTTTTTTCTTTGAAGGTCGAATCTTGTGTTTATTCTAAAACTGTCTTGCTGTCTGAACTATCCTCTAGGGACAGAGGAGGAACAGATGAGAATACTTTTCTTGTTCCATTCCCAATGGATCATCTATCTCCTCCCTTTCTGTAGGAAACTTCAGCCCATTCACAGACATAAAAATTTTCATTTCTACACCCAACAATACAAGTTTTTCTGGGTTGTCCTTCTAGATCAGGTTTTCACTTGCCAGAATTGAGGTGCCATGCCTATCTGGATCACAGAAACACAGAATCATCAAGGCTGCAAGAAACCTTCAAGAACATCTTAGTCCAACTGTCAAAACAGCACCACCATAATTGCCCCAAGCCATATCCCCAAGCCACATTCAGAACACTTCCAGAGACAGTGACTCACCACTCTTCTGGGCAACTTATTTCAATTCCAATGGAAGTTTTTTTTCTAATATGTAATCTGAACCTACCCTGGTGCCATTTAAGGACATTGCCTCTCATACTTTCACTTGAGACATGGCAGAAGAGACTGACCCTCACCTTAATAAAATCTCCTTTCAGGTAGAAAACAGTGAGGACCACCGAACCTCCTCTTCTCCAGACAAAACAACCCCAGTTCCCTCAGCTGCTTGTCATAGAGTTTGTGCTCCAGACCCTTTACCAACTTCCTTGCCCTTCTTTGGGTACACTCCAGCACCTCAATGTCTTTTTTGAAGTGAGGGACCCAAAACTGAACACAATACACAAGGTGTAGCCTCACCAGTACCGAGTACAGTGGGACAATCACAACCCTAGTCCTGCTGGCTCCACTATTCTTGATACAGGCCAGGATACCACTGGCCTTCTTGGCCACTTGGGCACGTAGCTGACTCATGTTTAGTTGGCTGCAGAACCAGCATCCCCTTTTCTGCTGGGCCACTTTCCAGCCACTCTTCCTTAAGCCTGTAGGGCTATGTGAGGTGGTGGCAACCAAAGTGCAGGACCCAGCACTTCACTCTGTTGAACCTCATGCAGTTGTCTTGGCCCATCGATCCAGCCTGTCCAGATCCCTCTGCAGATCCTACCCTCCAGCAGATCTACACTCCCATCCAACTTGGTGTCACCTGCAAACTGACTGAGGGTGCACTTGACCCCCTCCTCCAGGTCATTGATAAAGATATTAAACAGTACCAAGCCCTGGGGAACAGCACCAGTGACCCAGCTGGATATAATTCCATTCACCACCACTCTCTGGACCCAGCTATCCAACCAGCAAAGAATCCGTCCATCCAAGCCACAAGCAGCCAGTTTATCCAGGAGAAGGTTGAGGGAGGTGGTGTCAAATGCTTTGCTGAAGTGTAGATAGACAACACCCACAGCCTTTCCCTCATCCACTAAGTGGGTCACAAGAAAGAGGTCAGGTTGGTAAAGTAGGATCTGCCTTTGTGAATCCATGCTAGCTGGTCTTGATACTCTGGCTGTCCTGCATGTGCAGTGTGATGGCACTCAGGACAGTCTGCTCCATGACCTTCCCCAGCACTGATGTCAGACTGACAGGCCTGTGGTTCCCCAGATCATCCTTCTGAGCCTTCTTGTAGATGGGCATCACACTTACTAATTTCCAGTCAACTGGGACTTCTCTGGTTGACCAGAACTGCTGGTAAATGATGGAGGGTGGCTTGGCAAGCACTTTTGCCAGCTCCCTCATTACTCTCAGGTGCTTCCCATCTGGAAGCAAGTCTTTCACCCATAGGCTTGCAGGTGTCTAACTGGCATAGGAGGTCACTAACAATTTCCTCCTGGATTATGGGGGTTTCGTTCAGGTCCCCATCATTAACTGGGAGCTTGGTATCCTGTGGATGACTGATTTTGGTATTAAAGACTGAGGTAAAGAAGACATTAAGTACCTGAACATTTTCCTCATTCGCTGACACTGTGCTACCCTCTGCATCCAGCAAAGAATGGAGACACTCCTTAGCCCTCCTTCTGCTGCCGGTGTACTTTTAGAAACTTTTTTGTTGTCTTTAACCACAGTGGCTGAATTAAGTTTCAGTTCAGCTTCAGATCTTCTACTTTTCTCCCTATATAAACTTCACAACATCCTTGTAGTCACTCCAAATTACCTGCCTCTCCAGCCAGAGGTGAAACACTCTCTATTTTTCCCTGACTTCCAGCCTAAGTTCTCCATTTAGCCAGGATGGTCTTTTTCCCCAGCAGCTTGTCTTACTGTTCCTGCACCTTTAAGATTTCCTTCTTAAAGCATATCCAGCTTTCTTGGACTGCTGAGACCTTCAGGCCTGACTCCCAAGGGATTCTGTCAATCAATCTCCTAAACAGGTCAAAGTCTGCCCACTGGAAGTCCCAGGTGACAGTTCTGCTTGCACTCCTCCTAACTTCATCCAAAATTGAAAACTATCATTCCACAGTCACTGTGCCCAAAGCAGTCTCCAACCACCACATCTCTCACCAGTCCTTTCCTATTTGCAAACAGAGAGCCCAGTGGGGCACCTCCCTTTGTTGACTGTGTCAGGAAGTTATCTTCCACACACTACAGGAACCTCCTAGACTGATTCTTCTCTGCTGTGTTGTACTTCCAGCAGACATCTGGCAAGTTGAAGTCCCCCATGAGTACAAGGGTTAGTGGCTGCAATACTTCTTCCAGCCTCCTGTAGAATGCATCATCTGCCTGTTCATCCTGGCTAGGTGGTCTGCAACAGACTTCTACCAGGACATCTGCCCTGCTGACCTCCCCCCCCTGCTCTTTATCCACAGGTGCTCAACCTTTGTTATCACCACTGATTTCACTACAATCAAAACAATCCCCAACGGGAGGGTTACTTCCCTTACCTCTTTGGTTTCATTTTGAGACCTCATGTTCTCTGCGATGAACTGGACGTTGCTGATGACATCCTTCACCTCTGGGGAGTACTCCACCTGCTCCGCCATCCATTTCGGTGACTGATGGCTCAGTCCTCTCGTGGTGGTAGTGAGTTCAGTTGCCTTGTCACAGTGACTGCATCGCTGCTGCTCCCTCTGTAGTTTGGTATCTTTGTGTTTGCTGTGCTTTGACTTGCCTGACTTACTGTCCGATACTTTCTTGGGTTTTTTGGAGTGATTTTTTTTCTGCTGTTCTAGTGGCCTCTGCATCAACAGGACTTTGGGGAGCAGGTTAAGAAAGATGGTTTTTACCCATTCGGGCATTGTGTGTGTGGTTGGAGTCCTGTAATGTATATTCAGGACAAACACTGTAATGACAATTGACAGAGTCACAAATATCATAGTGAACAGCAAATATTCACCTACTAGGGGAATTACTAAAGAGGTGGATGGGATTGTTTCTGTGATCACCAGTAAAAATACAGTCAAAGAAAGGAGCACAGAGATGCAAAGGGTCACTTTCTCACCACAGTCAGATGGCAGATAAAAAACTAACACAGTCAGGAATGAGATGAAAAGACAGGGAATGATAAGATTTATGGTGTAAAACATTGGCAACCTTCGAATATAAAAGGAATATGTTATGTCTGTGTAGATCTCTTCACAACAGTTATATTTGATATCATGTTTGTAGCCAGAAGCATCAACTATTTCCCATTCACTATTTTCCCAAAAGTCATTCATATCTACTTTGGATCCAATGATCAGAAGATCAATTTTGGCTTTGTCATAGGTCCATGAGCCAAATTTGAGTGAACAGTTCTGATGATCAAACGGGAAAAAAGTAATATCCATAGGACAGGAGCTTTTAAAAATAGCTGGTGGGGTCCAGGTGATCATTCCATCATAGCGAAGGAGGGCTTTGGTCTTTACTTCAACTTGAAAATCTCCCACAGCACTAAAAAAGACAAATGAGGCAAAGAAAATTACCATGAAAGTAAAATGTCTGTCATGGAGGCTGCAAGAGGACACTTTTGAGGGAAAGGGTAAAATGAATCATCATACTTATTATACAAGACGATATCTGGCTTCCAAATTTTATCTGCTGGTACACGAACAAATTCAATGCCATCATATTGGCTGGGATCCCATCGCAATTTGTAGTCATTCCAAATCTGAAAGAAGGGTGGACAAAGATTTTAAACCCTTGAATTATCAGCAAATATCTGCTTCTCAGATCCTCCTATAAAATGACAGGCTGTGATAAAGATGTAAAGTGCAGCACATGGAGAAGGGGTCAATGATCTGAAAGACAACAAGGCCACGACCAGGAGAAACACTGGATATACGTGAACACTGCTCACACTGATTTGCTACGTGGTTCTCTGTGAGGAGATGGGATGTCAATTGTTATCCATCGCTGGCATACTCTCCTCTGTCTTCCTACATCAGTAAAGACCCTTGCTTGTGAAAGGTTACCTCCCCACTACAGAGAGGAGATATGGACCCTGCTGCTGCACTCCACAGGTTAGAGGAGGAGAACATCATCAAAGGAGACCAACATCCTAAGGAGAAGGGAGGCACATGTACACACTAACAGGCAGCTGCTGCCAGGGGACATTACTGCTTTCACAAGAACAGTGAAATATCAAGCCAGGGCAGTGAGGGATGCTGAGCAGCCCTCTTGAATTGCTGCCTAGTGCACTATCATGAGGCCATGCTCCATTGTCTCTCAGCCTATCATAAGTGCAGCATCTTTTGCAGAACAGTTTGTGTGGATCACAATCAGTACCTGGAGAAAACTGGTGCAAGCTGACTATATTTTCTCAATAGTTTTGGTCCTCTAAGGATTTGTATCTATGTAAAAATGAAAAAAACTATCAGGAAAAATGGAGGTATGTTCCTTTTGCTAATAAATGTCTTGGTGGAGATTAACTAGGAATGCAGAGCTGCATGTTTAATCACTCTTTAATGGGTGCATCCAGCTAGATTTACTAGGAAAAAAAACTAAAAAAAAAACCCCAAAAAAACCCACTCAGTCACAAAGCTGGAGGAGAATATGCTACATAGGAAAGGAGACAAGAATGAAGAAATTACATTTTGAGTTATGGTTAATGGGGTTTCTCCTTTTTCATCCTTTAAAATCCTTGTTACAAAACAAGAACTTATTCTATAGTTGTAACTCACAAGGTAACACACATTTGATCATACCAATGCAAAATACAAGAGAAATGCAACACAGTCACTTACATGTCTAAGCCACAAATTTGTTTCCATAATCTGGTTGACTTCATCCTAGAAAGAAACACAGGCCAAAAACTCAGTCCATAAAAATGGAAACCACAATTCCACATTTACTGAAACCAGATTTTTTTCTGGATACTTTTCAGGGACTTACATATTGGGCGCAGTCATGTGCAGCTCTACTGAAAAATTTTTAAAGCTCTATTGAAAAATCATGGTCCATAAATATCAGACATACAAAGAGCTACACTCTTTTGCCAGTGGCTGAGAACCTGAAGAGCACAAAACTTAGAATTCCTCTGAAAACAGCACCAGAAAACAATGTTCTTCTGGTGGCTGTGCATTTTCTCGTTTTCAGTGTTTAAAAAGCTTTGATTACACCATACAGAACTGGTCAAGATTCAAGAAAATGGCAACTGTATCACAGTGTTCTTGAATTTCTATACAAACCTCTAGAGCAGACGCATTCAAACAGCACTAAACTAGGTCACTCTATACAGAGACTTCCTTTTTACAGTCAATTACTGCTATTGCCAATCAGTGAAGAATCAGGAAGGTGATGCAAGAAACACAAATATAAAGTTTTGGATCCTGTTCTAATGAGCCTTCAGCCTAAAAGTATTCAGAAATACACGTATTACACATATGCATGAATGCAGGCTGACATTCACAAAGAAAATATCTGCAAGAATATTGCTTTGGGTAGTTTTTAGTTTTTAAGTGTGTGAACTCAAAAGAAATTAAGATATTTACCATACAGAGGTGGAAAATGTAGATTCAACATTTCATACTAATATAAATATTAACGTAGTTCTACATTTAATGCTAAAGTTTAAGCACAAAAATTATTTTGAAAGGCCAGTAGGGCTACTGTCTGTGGGTTAAAATATCTAAATTATTGTAAAAATCATGACTCTATCCTGAAAAAATCCACCTGATTTATTTATAATGCTCATTTTTTTTCTTCAAAGGCAGCACTAGGAGCCAGGGGCTGCAACGTGATATAGAATTGTGGAAACCTGCCAAGCTACCTGTAACAATGAAACAAAATACTTCCACAGAGGAACTCCAAAAGGTGACACTCTTCACCACAAGGACTTACAATGGCTGCATTTATCCTCTCAGATAACTTCTCTCCCCGGCTCTTGTTGAATGTTGCTGCTTGCCTGTCATTTCATTATGGACTCAACCAGGTGCTTCAGAATCAAAACTCTGCCTTTGTTCTGCAGACAATTTGCTTCACAGAGAGATTTCAGCAAGGGCTGAGGCCAGGCTTTGCTCCTTCGAGAGACCCCCTGTCCTGCCCAGAGGGTTTGCCACCCCAGACACACTCACCCTTGTGCACGGTGCATCCCAAAACATGCAACACTCACCTCCCCACCACTCTGCAGGCTGCACTTCTCTTATGTCATGTTGAAACAAACAGACTGAAAAAAAGGCATGCAAAAAAGATCTTACCCCTCAGGACCATGGGGAAATGACAGTAGACCCACAGGAGAACTGGTCACATGCTACAGGCAACCCGGACACACCAGGTGCCCCTGAAGTGGTCTATCCCTGTGGAGAGTGGGCTTGAACATTCAGTACTGCTGCTCTGGGCTCTGGAAGCTGCTACCTGGTGCGAAGGGGTTTGGTGCTACAGAGTAAGCAAATGAATCTGCTGCATTCAAACCGCTTGTTTGAGCAACAGGAGCAACTCTGCTAACTGAAATAACAGCAAAGGTCTCAGCATGTACACTTAGGCCCACGTGAAATGCCAGTTAGGGTGCGTGCAGCCATCACAATCACATCTCCCGCGTCAGCGATTCGCGCGTGTTTACAACCGTCCCCAAATCTCAGCAGTATTCCGTAGTGAGTCTTACCACGTTTGTAAGCTGGGTAATGGCCAACTCAAAATACACTCTGACGGGATCAGACACATTTTCCACCGGCCTGATGAACTGGTTGTACTGGGAGAAGAGTTTGTGAAATAACCGTTCCTCTGATTCGCAGGCTGTGGTATCTGTTAGTAAACATAAAGAATAGCTATGCCAGAGGTAAGAAAAAGGGAAAGAAGGTGCTGGACAATATACTATTATCCAAATCTGGGCTGTATTTCTGGATCTTGTGCTTGTGACCATGTATCAAGCCACCAGACTATGGGCCTCCGCTTGGCTCACCCTGGTATCAGATCGAAGTAGAATGAAACGTGAAGTAGAAGCAGCAATGTGGTAGATTTAACCTTTGGGAGTCTTTATGGCAAGACAGAGAGTTCATGAAAAACATAGCTACTTACTCACTTGAGGCCTCAACTACTCTATCAAATGTGAGGGATTCTGGTTAGGTGATTATAATGATGCCTCCTAGTCTTAAACACTATGGCTACATTTCATCCTCATGTTTCCTATTTCAACTCTTTAGATAGCACAATTTTTATTCTGAAGGAAGTTCATTTATTAAGTTCTATGAACAAAAAAAAAGTGGAAATATTAAAATTTCCTACAGAATAGCACATATCTTTGTAATGCAGAGCTGTTCTTTGGGAACAAGCAGATCATAGACGTAACCCCCAGTCAATAAAGAATAGACTAGGTGGCTTAGCAGGAGCAAGGTGTGTGTCAGGCACTGAGCTGACTCACTGCAGAGTTAAGAAGAATGTTCTTAACCTGTTACATACAGTCCAGACCGGAAATAGTTATTTTGACAGTTCTAAAGGCTGCAGACTTTGTTTTAAAAAGGAAAATATTCGATCATGTTGGCTCTGGCAACATCACCTCAAAAGAATAATTTTCTTGAATAACTTTGCTAATACAATGCACTACTATAATTCAGCACTTCCACTCAAAATACTTTATGAAGTCAAGATTTATAACTTCCCTCTTATACTGTGCACAGCTTTGTTATCAAAACTCTTTGATGATCCCAAAGATGTTACTGATACAGCTGAGGAAAATTTAGTTTTTCAGAATCATGTTCATAAATTTTTTGCATTAGCTCCAGGCTGCACTAGAATGTATCAAGAAAGCAATCATGATAAGGCTTTATGATTGCAAATATTAAACATAGAATTGGTTTGTGTCAGGCAGCATGGTCTCTGGCACAGCATAGAACATAAATTTTCAATTTACATATTCTTCAGTAAACACAAGGGCCTGTGGATGCACAGATGTCTTATAGGATCCTACAGAGAGACACTCGGTATTAGTATACTGCACTGCTTTCATGCTTAGGCTGCCTTTCCCCTGTTTTTTGAAAAAAAAAAAGAGTGATTTTGCATCTAAGGTGATATAAAGCATCCTCATATTGCAGGGGATTATCATAATTACAAGCAGAAATGCTGGTTACTGGTGACTTACACATATGGAAAGAAAATTGTGGTAAAAATTCCATAACTTAATGTTTCATTTAATTCTTTTAGCATCATGAATAGATATATGAATTTCTGTAAAGTTTGGATGTTTGCATGTCATGTGTTGTGCCATTCAAAAAGGAAATCAAAATTTCTTTTCAGATTTCATCATCATCACTCACTGTTCTGAGACTAGTAGTACACTACTATGGGAACATGAGTTTCTTAGCAAAGTCTCATGACTAAAGCCAATGAGTCTAAAATCATGTTTCATTTGAAATTTTCCTACTGGCCTTCTTAACAGATGCATGCTTTAAAATAAAATAACAAACCCAGACAAGTATTCAGGACTTTCATTTTCAAACTTCAGTTACAGATTCTCATTCCACTGGTGCTGCTTTAAGACAATACCTTATACCTTGCTAACACAAGCAACTGTATTTCATACACATCTTGGTCATCAACAGAAGTGACGCTTTCAAAAAAGATATAGTGCCTTAAAAGCAAAAATCCTGCTAAACCTCAGTGAGATTTGTACATGGAAATGACTCCAGCATACTTAAACATAGACTACAAACAATGGTGAACAACAATAGATCAAGTTCTCACTTTTGAACCTGTGAGTACTGAATGTGAACAACTTTAGCCTGCATAATTTAAGCACTTGCAAATTCAAGCACCAAATGAAATTACTAGAATGCTATTCCATTTTTATTGTTTGCTAGAAACATTTTTTCAATTAGTCATCAAACAAATTAAGAGTTTTATGTGAGAAAACAGGTATTGCTTTAGCTCTCTTAAAGTACTGTTGCAATGTTACAGATTTCAGGTTAGAAATATATGGTAGAGGCTTTACATTCAATTCATTCAGGAAAACAGTAGCAGAGACAGTGACTAGCAAATACTTCAGAGACTAGTATCAAAGAGAGCCTACCTTTAATCAAGGATGTGAACACGAATGCCCACACACAGAAAGTGGGGTAGCACGAACATAGCCACCTCTCAGGATGCATTGCTAGCAGCAGAACAGAGTTTCCTTTTGAGAACAGAGGTTTGGGGAAAGACACAGAAGGCAAGAAGACGTACAACCCCCCTGGACGGAAAGTAGGTGGTAGAAAGATGGGTTTCAGTTCTGCAGCCTGCTGAGCAGAGCAAAGCCCGGCAGAGTTGCTTTCACTACCACTCGGCAAGGAGAGCTTGTGCTGTGTGCAGAGCGAAGGGAGTCAGGCAGCGTCCTGTCAGGTGACTTCACATTTTCAGTCACCCGCACCCGTGCCTCTGGGGGAATGTATAAGAGTGCAGAAGAGAGAGGGAAGGCAAAGACACAGGACGGCCGATGTGGAGCAGGGGAAGCAATTAACTCAGCCCTTCACCCACTCGTTAAGAACTCTCATCGTCCTAAAGCAGCTGCTTTAACTATTGCCTGGTGCTCACCTGAGTGAGTCTGTCAGAGTTTGCGGAAGTGAAACAACTTCAGTTTCTTTGCTGAGGGCTAATTCTGCAGACGATGGAAATGGATTCTGTATGGTTTTAACATACATCTGAACACTGAAATAAACACAACATCAAGTGACAGAATTGCTTGACAGTATTTGGAGTGAATAAATCTAAGGCAAGTAGATTGATTATTGCCATCTGACAGGAACAACTGAGCATGCTAAGTTCTCTCCTGACAGACAAGTCAGTTCACAAAATCAATTTTTCTACCTTTTGTGTGTGTGTGTGTGTGTGTGTGTGTGCAGTCATTCCTGTGCCAGTATCCTGGTGGAGAAGTAAAAAAAAAACCAACTCGCCATCAGGTGCTGTTACAGGCCAACTTCTCTGCAACAGTGTTACTCTAAATCACATAATTTAAAAACAAACTATAGAGGTTAAGGCATATTCACTCCTCAGGTGTTCAGTACACGTGTCCTTGCAACAGGAATGCCTGAAAAGAATCTATAAGCAAAGGGTCTGAGAAACTGAGGGTCCTGTTTAACTGCACTGGGGTGGAAGGCACCACAGGTTATTTAGTGACATCCAGCCTCCCAGAGAGCAGCTCGGACAGGGAATCTCCTTTATGTGTGTTCAATCCAGCATGAACAAGTCTGAGTGACTGGATGAATGATTTGATCAAAACAGAAATGCTGCTGATCTCCCAGCAGTTACATTGTTGTGTAAGCAAAGAGAGAAGAAAAAAAAGCTAAAAAGTGGGAAAAAAAGATACCCTTCACACTGTATAACAGAGAGGCAATGCTGCAGCTCAGAAAAAAAAGTAATTTATCATTTATACAAGTTATTAAAATATAGGCAGAAGGGAAGAGGTCTGTCTGGAAGAAAGAGACTTTAGAATGAGTTGACTGCGTAGAGAAGATACCTGAAGTAGACAAAGCTGCCCATGGCAATTTTGGAGGGATGAAAAGAAAATATTTAAGGATTTCCAGCAGAAGCCTTATTCCAGAGCTAACCATAGTCAGGGAGCCTTGAGCAGAGAGATGAGAAAACAAAAGAATTGAACCACATGAGTGTTTGGGAGGCTGGCAGTCATTTTGCCCTCAAAAGAAGAAGGAATTATAGTTGTAAGTAGAGACCATAAGGCATGTCTGTGAGGCTTCTTTAAGCTTAAGATAGATATAAATTCTCCTCACAAATGATTTTTAGATGAAAATGTGAGTTTCAGCATAGTGATTTTTCATGTAAATTTCCATTTTGCCATTATTTTCCAAAGGGGAAAAAAAGAGTTAAAACCACAAAAAAATATTTTGCTTTGTAAGATGATCCTTACTCTCACACTCAAGGTGAAGAGCTGTTTTGCTATGGGGAGGGAGGGACCAAGGGAAGCAGGCTCAATCAGGAGGCAACACCAATTCTTCAGTAAGCACGTGGCAGGAGGGACTATGCTGGTAGGATCCTGCTGGAGTAGGTGCTGCCTTTGGGAAAGGCTGAAGAGAAAGGTGAAGTTCAGATGGAGGCATGGCAAGTGGCTGATGAGGCATCCAGATGGAGAATACAGAGGGACCAGCAGAGGTACTGCCTCAGCACAAGGATACCAGCTGGGAGCGGAACAAAATGTTTGTGAATCTTTGCTGCTTCAGGAGGTACTTAATTTAATCTAACATGAACTGGCCAAAAGAGGTGTCAAAATGCCAGTCTCAAATATATGGTACATATATTTATACATATATACCGACCTCCAAGTACATATCGACATTCCCTTGACCTCCAAGTGTGGAAGAAGAGGCTGATTTAGTCCCTTTACATGTGCTTTTACTCTCCAAGAACACACAGACCCAGAAAAAAAAAAAAAAATCTGGTCTCTTTTCTTCAGGTGAGGTGGCTAAGGAAAAAGAGGGCAAGCAGCTTGCAGGGATGCACAAAATCTGCCCACTATGAAGGTTTCTAGCACACAGATGCACCTCACCACTGGAGCTTGGTGTGGTAAAAGCTGTGTGATAATGGCTGTAAAAAACCTGTAACATCAGGACCCATTTGGAGGGTTGCCTGTGTGTCCTACAACTCTGGCTGTAGGCATCTGTCCTGGCGCTATTTGCAAGCCTAATGACGGATCCTAACTTTTGGAGTCAGGCTTAGGTCTGAATGGCTGATTTTCCCTTACAGAGCTATGGAATTTACTGCTGAGAGGCATACCTCAATTGTTTGTGGGCTTTGACAACACACTGTGTTCACCTGCAGTGGGACTGTGACAAACATCTTTCCCCTTGTGAGATACTCATGACCATTTGCTGAGAAGCTCCTGCCTGCAGTGTAGGAGTTCACTTCACAGTCTGCCAACTCTTTGCTAATTACCATAACTACCACTAGGCAAGTGAGTTTGCACTTAGAGGCACCAGTTACCCTTTCCATTGCTGGTCTGGAAGCACTGTAGGGGAATGAGACACTATTTCAGGGCTACTCATATGTTTCTTCATTGTGCCTGCCCTGAAACAGTTGGCTGGGGCCTCAGCAGCATTGAATTTTATGTCTACTCTGCTACTTACTGCTTTTCCAAGCAGACAGTTACTAGGGAGGCAACCAGCTCCGCAAGAGCTCGCTTCTATCTGTGTATTCACAAAGTGCTTCCATGGGCATGGGACACCCAATGCTAATAAACATTATGCCAGCGGAAGGAAATCCACTGTAATGGAATCATGAAAGCTCAGGCAAATCCCACCACCTTACTGACAGTTCTGTAGTCAACCTTGGATAGGTTGTACATTAGCCGAGTTAAGGTAAGGACTTGGTAAAGCTCACAGAGGGAACACTTCTGAGAATGGGAGATGCTTTAATTGATCAGGCAATTGAAGGACAAACTCTAAAGGCTGGGACATGAAGCTGCTTTGCAGGTTCTGAGTGATGAAGGAATAATTTAGTTTGCAAAGTTCGTTTTGAATAGTGCTTTTTCTGCATCTGTGCTGCATGGACAATTCATCAGCTTGTGAACACTAATATTTTACCTTAAATATCTTAATATCTCAATATCTTAATATCTTACATATGTTCTGATTCATGGCATTTGAACACTGTCATGTTCTAGGTCTTTCAAGAAGGTTGACTGTAGAAATAAAGCAGGTTTGTCAACCATTCAAGGTTTTGGAGACAGTTTTCAAGGCAGGGAGGCAGAGGCCACCTCTGTGACAACTCTCTGGGAGAAGTGTTCTATCTCAGCAAGCACTGGGCTCAAAGGAGGAACCACCAAGAGACATTTTTCACATAAGTAGTCAGGCAAAATGCTCACAAAGATTTATACATCCCAGAGGGAACCCTAAAATCTATTAATTGTGTTGTTAGAGTTATTCTTCACTAACAAATGTTCACATATTACTAAGGCAGAGCAAACAATTTCTGCCTATGTTCTCCCCTCTGACATCATCCAGATGCTTTCTCAGCTTTTTTTTCTTGGTTGCTCCTTCTCTGTTTCTGAACTGCATTTGCCCAGCCCCTTCCCCCTCCCCCAGTTCAGTAGGCAAATGCTTGTCTGATAAGCTCTAGCTTTGTGTCCACATCTCACCTTCCCTACCCAGTGTAATTTCCTACAGCTGCATAGAAGCAATACTGACAGCAGGACCTCTCCATCCCTTTTTTTATTCTTCTTCTGTGGATTGAGTGCCATAAGGAAGTCAATAGGTACACCTCTTGCCAGGGCATTGAAAACCAAAGTATTGTATCATTATTTCCTCTGATGTTTTAGTGCTGTACCTGCCTCATCTGTGACAATTACAGTCTCATCAGGGTAGGAGGTTGGTATTAATCCCTGAGTGCTGTTGGGATCCCCTGTTTTGTTTGATTCCTTGATATCATTAAACAAACCAGGCTAATAAAGCATTTATCAGAAGACTATTAGGAATCCAGTTTTCACTGCCTCATTGGAAGTCATTCAGCTGTCACAGAAGCACTTTTAGGTCATTACCTGTTGCTGAAGTGTTAGTACAGTCTAGCTTGCTAAGTGTCACACCCTGAGCAGTACATTCACACTCCCTGCAGCAAAGCCTGGCTCTCACCCATATGTAAGCCCTGGTCTTTGGCCTCTCTCCTGCTCTGGGACCTCACGTGCCAAAGGTGTTTGCTCTCTGATCCACTAGACACTGACCAGTGGCTGCTAGTGTGCAGGAGATACGAAGCATGAGTGAGGATGGAACTTCAGTGGCTACTGTGTGCACAGTAATGTGCTCATGTTTCAGGATCTTTTCTATTATAGCTTTTTTTTTTTTTTGTTAGTCACATTTTAAATGATGGGTGGAAAGAGGTCTCGATACTTGTATTGATTAGGGCACTTCCACAAACTGAGCATAGCATTTCTTCAGTTCAGTAGCTTGCTCTGTCATGAAGTCCTTTCTTCCTTTCTCTTTCATTTTAAAGACATTGAACCACAGTACCACTGTGGTCCCGCCTCTGCTGCCCCAGCTGTGAAGTAGGTACTCAATAAATAAAAAAAAATAAAATAAAATAAAATATAAAGATGTAGCCAAGTATTAGTAGGGATACCTATTCTCATGATCCTGCCTGCTAAGCAGCTGCAATATCCAGAGTCTAACACAGGAAACCATCTTCTATAAGTTAAAGCATCACTGCTGGCAACATCTCCAAAGCACCTTCCATTGTACATATGAGGTTGAACATTTTTTGCTTCAGTGACCTCCAGTTTGGACTGACTCTTCTTGTAACCTGGTGGAGATTATATAGGCTGATAAAATCTGATCCATTTCAAGGAACTAAACTCCAAACCAATCACCTCTGTTCAGCTTTTTTAGAAATCTTACTAAAGGAACAAGTCCTAGGAGTAGGTTTTCAACGTGTAAAATACATGTTTCCACACTTCCCTGGGTGTAGATACCTTTCTTTGCTGCAAACATATTTTGACACAGTAGGGAGGGTACATTGGCTATTTCTGTACCCTCTTTTGACCTCCTTGCCACAGATGCCATTTCTCCTCAATCCTAAACTGAAAAATCACAATATATTTTGAAACAACTGTGAAGAGATATAAATGGAGATAGACAAGCATAAATCTCTTTCTTTATGCACATAGTTGTGATAGCATAAAAAGACCTCACAAGCTAGAGTAGGATCTCTTGGAAGCCACCTACTTCTATACTGACATCTGCAGTGCCTCCAGGGTTGCTGGTATAGACAACATTTTATTTCTAAGAAATTTAGCATTTCATAAGTAGGGAAAAAACCAAATCAAGCAGAAGTGTAAATGGGAATGCTTAAAGGGATGCTATGACATAATATCCTGAAATCATTGGACTCAGTGACCGTAGGGGGGTATCCTAATGCCCTTTTCCCGTAGTGATGATAATGGTTATAGTAGCAATATTGTTAAGGAATGTACAATAGTTGTGAGTGTGATGAGTGGAAAGGGGAGGGGTGTTTGAACAGAAGGTACAGGGCCAGATTGAACAAGAGAGTGATGGGATATAACCGCAGCAAAGAGTTGCAGACTGAAGGTCTGGATTCGCCTAGCCTAAAAGGGATGAAGGAATGAAGATGAAAATGCCCAGTTTTAGCCCTTAAATATTCATTCCAATGGTCAACACCCTTGGAAGGACCATGTGAACATAGCCACACAGAAAATGCACAACAAACTGTTCTTTTTGATCTAACAATTCAAAATGACAGTCATGCACTGGCTGAATAACTTCTCTAAGGCTGTATTCTAGCGGACTGATATTTCAACCTTAACAATATTTTAGCAAATTCATGAGTGTGTTCCAAAGAAATAATATAACCCATGGGGAACTTTCTAGTTGGAGAAAAAAAAAAAAAGTCCTTAAACTAACTAGTGTGGAAAAAAATCCTTAATAATTGGGGGGGGAAAATGATCATAGTTGTCATGAGGAAGAGGGCTGGAGGACTTATTTTTTGTGCATGCATCTTTTACCTGAAAGCTTCCATTACCTCAACAGCTGTAACCATTCTTCTTGCTCCCTTTTAGATCTCTAAGGGTACAAAACATCATGGGCAGAAGTTGGGCAGGAGCTACGTGTATGTATGGTGATAAGTGAACTAACATATATGTGCTGACTGACCATGTGGTTACTTCCAAATGAGACACATAGTCTGTCTATTTTTCCTTCAGATGGGGCAAAGTGGTAATGTCATTTTTATTGTTCCCTTTATGCAGTTTTTGATTCACAACAAATTTACAGAAAACTCAATATCTTTAAAATTAATTTCCAATTGACCTTTAGAAGGGTCAGTGAGTGGACAGAAGAACATGTGACGGTAAAAATGTTGTTTGAACAGGAAGCAGGGCTGAAATAAAGAACAGTTTTCCTACTCTTGCTTTAACCATTAGCAAGAGATATACAGTATATAGTATATATACAGTACCTCTTCTAATTTTTATCCCGGATTCTGGAGCAGGAAGAACACTAGATTGAAGATGGAGGACAAATCTTCTTAACATAGGTCTGTCTCCTGGAAGCTCTGGGCCCTCGTCATGCCCAAGTACAGCAGAAATAACAGATGCCTGCCTACATAGTGATAAACACTGTATCCATTTATGTACTAAATGTCAGATTCTACCTGGGATAGAAACCTCAGAAATACACCAGGGAGATCTAGAGCAGGCAGCTTGACATGCCTCCTGTCACTAAGGCTGCATCAGAGGACAGAAGCTGAAGAGAAGCTGAGCACGGTGAAAGCTTTCATCAGGTTGATGCCTTGCTGATGCTGGGTACTCTGAAAGTCTAGCTCCCAGCTGCCACACCAGAGAATACCAAAAAATGTGCCATTTGAGACAACTTTTGATTTACTTCTTTCTCCTGTAATAAATCTAATCAATGCCCTTCATCACTTTCCCAGGTGATGAAGAAGTTGAAGGACACAGCTTGTCCACATAACATAAAGAAGTCATAAGGTTTTGTTTGAAAGTTGTTACGACTGGTCCTTACTCCTTATTTGGGAACACTGGAATGATCTACAAATGTTTCTCTTAAAAATTATTCATGTCTAACTCCCCAGCATTTCCCAGGGCATTACAACATTTTACTGACTCTACAAGAAGGTTTAGCACATGGTAAAAGGACTCAATATGTTTAAGACATACTCAAAAACTTCATGTGTGAATGGAAAATAGCAGAACAGGGAGCTGGAAGGCTAAGTAATCCTGTTCATTTCAGAGTCTGTGAGGTGTTCTTACCTTTAGTGTCCTGTGGCTTTTGAAGAAACCGTTTTGTTTGTGATTGTCTGTGCTTAGTTTTGTGAGAAGTTTTGATTCCTTGTGATTAGTGAGGATGCAATTTTTTTTTAACTTGGTTTACTCCCTTTTTCCTCCCAAAGACCATATCACCACTCTGGAACAAACAAACAAGAAATAGTAATAAAAGTGTTTCTGTCTCAGAGAATCCAACATTTCCCTCTCCATCCATCACAAAAGGTTTCTGGAGTTCCTTAAAGCCAGTGGGCAGTGAAGATGCAGTCCTGTAATACACAGGCAGCCAAAATTCAGCGTCAGAAAAATTCAGTGTCAAAAAGATCTACTGCACAAGAGCTCTGCACAAACACACTGACACAGAGCCAATCTTCAAAGAAGTCAATATCTAAACTGGCACAAGAGCCAGGGCATGAGGGAAAAAAACCTCAGCGGTCACATGAATATATGGAACAGCCAAAGCACTGAGCAATCATGTGAGCCAACAAAAATTGAACACGAAGATGTGGGCTTCAGTGCATTAACCGCTAAGAGATACTTCCTAGACAATCAGGCATATTCACAATTATAATTTCATCCGAAACTAAGCCTCTATTTCTGTTTTTCATCAGATTTCACTGGAATTTGGTCAGCAGGAGCCCTTCTGGCACAAACTAAAGACACAAAATATTGAGAAATATTAGAGCAAAATAGTAACAGAAACAGGCAGGAATTTAGTCAGGCGGACCTCAATAGTCCTGTTAAGATTCCACATGGAACTGAGAAACTGTGTTTTTCTTTAGATTCCATGAAAACTGATCAAAGGATGCAGATTTAGAGCAGCACTGATGTCAGATCCTTGACATGCAATAAAGCACAATAAGTGTGCTTGGATTTCCCATCAGCTGAGACCTTTGTCAGAATTCTCCTCAGGGGACAATTTTCTTCTCCGGAAGGAACTGCTGCAAGTCCCTGGAGAATTTTGTCCTCTTTGAAAGAGAAAATCATTATCTCAGTGCTAAAAAATGAGTCTGCACTGTGCCACGGAACTTGTACTCATATTGTGCCAATGTGTCTTAGCAGTGATGTTTTTCATAGCCCAGAGCTCTTTACCTCAGCCATTTCCACAGTTTTTCAGAAAATCATGCAGATTTTCACATGAAATTTTAATTTCCCTTTAGGTAAACAACGAAAAAATGAACAAAAGAAGTATTTGGCCAAACCCAAATTCCCTGACAGAGCTCTTGGTGAGGGGAAGCATGCTATGACTGTAGTGATGTACAGCAGCCTCCGAAGAGCAAGCAGCCAAGTGACATCTCCCCTGAAATCTCATCATGACACACCTCCTGTGTGAAACATTCCAATGGACAGCTGATTTATATGAAGGACAGGGAGAGGACTCTTTTACCCTTAGAAAATGGTGCCATCCTTCTACAAACAGAACCACTCAGACAAAAATCCAGACTTCAGCTGAAAATATTTTTAATCCATTTTATTCATCACTTAATTGATGGCTCTTGAATGAAGTACACTGAGAAAGACAGCTCTGGGACTGACACAATTTAAATCTATCACCATATGCACAGCATAAAAGAACAAATACACTGCAGCGTGAGTGACCAAAGCTCCAGAGGTCCCAAAACATAATTTTTTAACCTTTTAAGGCTGGCCTAAGTTTGCATCTGGAAAGAGAGCACCTCAAGGTTGCCAGAGGAGACTAGCTGCCCATTCCCATTTCAATGGATAATAAATTAAGATCCAAATCTTCCAGTAATTCAGAAAAGAACAAAACAAACATCACCTTATCCTCTGCTATGTGAAGAGCAATCCTGCTAAGAAAACAGTAACTCTGTAACTGAAGGTACAACTGGGAACATTCCGGTTAGCAAGAGCTAAGTGGCAAGATCTTCCTTTTGGTGGGTTGGTGGACTTGTCCATCTCTCCTGTGGATACCTTCACATTAGTGAGGGAGGCATGGAGGCCATCTGCAAAGTTGACTGACTCTTCTTTATATAGCAAAGCTTTATTTTTGTTAAATTACAGTCTGACAGCTACAGAGTTCTGCACACTTCATTTAACGTGTGGCTTTGTGAACCTCATGAGTTCTGACGTTTCTAGGACAGGCTGAGCCATCAATACCTCTTGTGCCTCCGGCCAAAAAGTGTAAGGAGAAAGTCTGATGTCATTATGGTCAGAAACCATCTTTTCTTTTGTGCTCTGTCCGAAAAAGCTTTTGGAAGGAATATCAGCAACCTCATAATGAGCATTGTGACTGAGGGAGGGAGGAAGTGGAAAAATTAATTAAACACATCATCTGCTTTAGTTACACAAGTATTGCCACTGGCTATTATCTGTGAGTAAGGCAGTACCTGAAGGGGAAAGGCTTCAGGTTTTGTACGTAGGCATAGGATTAGACAAGAGTGTTTGGTGACCTGTTGCCAATGCTACATCCTTTGTGATGGGGTTTTAGGTTTAGGCAGAGCTGAGATATTCCAGTCTTTGCTTCAGGCAGGAGTAGATAATCTGATTAATGGGAAATTAATTCCATCTAACTCCAGCTACCCAGAAATGAGGTGTCCATTTCAAGGCTTTCTCTGTTATTAGTGGAAGAAGACTTGCTGCTGCAGAGCTTGACTTCAAACAGAGATGTCTGAGTCTGTTCTGCAGGTACTAGCTAACTCTGCATTCTGGGTGGTTTAGGTTAGGCTAGCTAGATCCCATCCTTTTTCCCTCCTTTGTTTCATTTGGTATAACAGGATAGCAATGTCTCTAGACTCTGAGACTGGCACAGACTCTCCCTTTGCTGTATGTTTATACCACCCAACACCCTCTAAAATTTGAAAAGTAGGCAGTAACAAAGAAGATGTTAAGGGCCAATTTACATGAATAATGAGAATTATTTGCTTGTCTTATGGAGAAAACTGGGTGACAGAAGTGAGGAAAAAAATGACAATTCCTTTGCAGGCCTCCAGAGGCTGCGCAGCAGGTCCCATATTAGCTTTCTGTGACACATGCCTTAAGGCATTGTAACTATAATATTGTACATCTATGGTATTTGAGCTCATGACTCATCTACATGAGTATCTAATGAAGCAAAAATTGGTGCAAAACATATGATAGCAATCACCAGTAGAGCTGGGCAGCTGAATGCTGTAACTAACTCTTGTGATTTGCTTTTTGTCAGAGCACCCAGTAACACATTATTAAGAGCATCTTAAATCATCCTGCATTACCTGCTTAAGGAGAAATGTAAATATGGAGATATAATTGAATCCAAAGCATGTGTTGAGCTGGAATGTGTATAAAAGGCCAGGAAAATTTCAACTGTCATTCATTCATTCATACTACAAAAGACGCAGCAGTTTTGAATCAAAAGCAGCAGGATACCCCTTGGCTTCAGGGTGCCAATTCAGCTAAAATGTTCCAGAGCCACAAATGAAAACATTTCAAGAAAACACGACGAAGAGCAAAAACTGTCACAAAGTGGCAACTGGGCATCGCAGCAAGTTGGTGCCATGTCAAACATCAGCACCAAGACAGGCAAGGGCATGTCAGTGCTTGTCTGACATATTTATGCTGTCAATGAGCTGCAGCTTGACAAGGAAGAGCAAAGGGTGAAATCCCCTGAGTAGACCCACGGGGAGCGAGCAGCAATGACAGCTAACATCTTCTGGAAGTAAAGTGTTGCTGGCTCAGCCGAAAAGGACTCCCTGTTTAGAGTTTAGAGATGGCTAGAAGCCTTGCAATTCAGAAATAGTCAAAGTTTGGAAGAAGGCAAAAAAGAGACACATTTTTTGCAAAGACACCTCATTTTCCTTAGCCACCTCTATGGCCAGTAGAAATTTTTCAGGTTAAACAGTCTGTGTTTAAGTTTATAACTCGTGTTTTTTCAAAATTAGATCTCTCAAACAGAAAAGGCTTAATTCTGAGAAGGTAAACCATTAAAATTCAAAGCCAGCCTGATAAACATCTCTAGATTTTACTGCTATGATAACCTGAACTCACTGAATACTTTGTTACTTCTTACATAAAAAGCTATCAAAGAGATTTCCAAGTCCTGTTTTGTTTCTCTTGTTTCTATAGTTTGTTTCATCCTTCCACCTTCAACCTAAAAATTCCACTGTGAAGAAATTCTTATCAGTGTGGTCGAAGTTTGCAAAATACAAGCCAAAGAAGAAGATACGATTTGGAAAACATAGATTTCAGTGTTGTTCCTTTGCACATCCTTTTCCCTCAGAAAATTATCCTTTCTCACCCCTTTGGCCAGAGGGAAACTGTAAGAACTAAGATGGAAGTCTGGGAGCAGCAGAATATGCCCCATGAAGAAAAACTAAGGTAACATGTAGAAAAAGGATAATACACGATGTTGTCACTCTAAGGAGACCTGTTTGCAGACAGCAACAGCTGATTGGCAAGACATTGAGAGCTGATTTCCCTGAAAAGGGGAATATGTATCTGTGTGTTTGTGTCTGTGCATGCATATACATTTTTACTAGTCATGTTAGGTAGGGAAGGCCCTAATAGAGCAAGTGCAAAGCATACTTGAAATTGACACACTGTGTTAATCTAAACCCCCTGATGATCCTGTCCTGTCCAGATTAGGCTGCATCACAGCATGTCATGGTACAGAAGCATGCACCCATAAAATCCCAAATGACTGTGCAACGCTCATATCTTTTGAGCTGCTAAATCTGCTTTGGACTCTGGAAGAAAGTAGTTATGCTACAGTTCAATGAGTTCACCGGTTCATTTTCAGAAGGAGGTAAAACTGAGAATCCTAACTGGGCAAAAGAATTTCCATCATCTATGCAGAAAGCAGCTGCAAACCTTGAATGACCTTGTGCTGTGTTTTAATATGTTGTCTGAACTTCAAAATTTGCCTGTTTTAACACGAATTATTTTAAGAGTTCTGTTCCTCGAAAAAGAGTACTCAGTTAACTTAAGCACACCCACTTCTTCACTAGCAAATGAGAAAAACTTGCCTGAGAAGTTTTCCCATGGATTATCTACCCACAATTATAACCTACACCTTCTTGGATGGAAATCTGTGGGCAAACATAGCAACAATCTTTCAAGCCATGCAACAAGTCCACCTCACTCTATACTGTGCACCACTGTGCACAGTTTCCAGGATTACTTGTTTCTCTCGTTCTGCATCAGGCTAAGCATGACTATAAGGCTGGGGTGCAAACCCCAAGCTTTTAACAGGAATGCTGTGTGTGTTTTAGCAGACTCCTCCTGCCATTACAAAAAGCCTCTAGAGAGCACTGTATAAAATGGTGAAGCAGCTGGCAAGAGGCTGTTGCCTTGGGACTGGTCATTGCTCTTGCAGAAGGATGGGCTTCCTGGAGAAGCTGTATGAAATGTTGGCGTGAATATTCTGCATTATCATTTGGAATGGCAATGAAATGTGAACATTATCACAAACTGCCACCATTTATATATGGCTTGTGTACAACTGTGACCACAGGTAAACCTGTCAAGATACGAGGTCTGCTATGAGTCTAAGACAGGTGGTGCAGGGGAGGATATATGCCAAAGAGTGATATGCAAGCACCTAAAGAGACCTTTGGGAAGCAGAGAGGAGACACACAGCCATTTCGCAGCCAGCTCGAGACTGTCCAACTCTGGAGGGCCAAGGCCACAGACTTGTTCTGGTCTTGCAAGGCAATGTGCCCACAAAGCTGCCCAACAGTGAAGCTGTTGACATCTCTTCCTTTCTCCCTGCTGGTGCCTTAACCAGATAATGCCCAAACACTAAGAGTGCAGAAAGGCTTTTATGAGCCTTCCACAGTGCACTGTCAGGGCCATGCTAAGACAGCAGAGGTGTTTGTCATGCCTTACACAGCTTCAGAGAAGTGACAGTGCTACTTCTTGATGGCGAGAACTGTGTAAACCCATGAAACAAAAATATTGCAAGTTCTGCCCTGCTGAGGAGATTTCTCTGAAGCAGATCTCCTCTTCTAATGCACTAGTATTAAACCTTTGCAAACAAGTAGAACAACTTAATAAATCATTAGGCAAAGCATTTCCAGTGGCTCTTCTGAACTTTATTCCTTCAGTTTCTAAGTATCACTTAGTGGCCTGTTACTCTGCTCTCTTCTGCAGTTCATGACTAAAATAGAAAGGCTACAAAGCTACAGGGAAGATACTGATGGACAGCTCTGCAAATTGTTCCAACTGAACCATAAAACTGTCAAACAAATGATACATGTTAGTTGTGATGGCCCTGTGCCTCCCAGAAATAAAGTGAATCCTTAATGGAAGATTTTAGTGAGGAATTAAACATTAATTAGGGCATATATGAGATAGATATAAAAAGGATTAGAGACAAACCGTGGGTTTGCTGTAGCAGTGGTAGAATGACAGACAGAGAAGTTATTTTTAAAGTTTGGTTTCTTGACTGGTTATGAGCAATAAGACTGAGAAGACCATATGAAAGAGGAACACATCTTTATTCCTTGTTTTGAAATGGATAGTGGCTCAAAGCCCTTAGTTTTGTTTATTTGCTTCACAAGCACAGTGCTGTGAGAGTACTTATCTTGTCACTTACTGACATGGTTCCTGACTGGAAGAGTTTCTAATGATTCACAAGCTTATGTGATAGCCACAGGAGGTCTAATACGAAAATTAAGGTTATACTTGGTGTCAAAGTGACAAATAGCTCTGTAAGGGAGAAATAGTTTTAACTGAGTACAGCTGGGTTGACTTGTTTAGACAAAATGAGCCAATGTAAGCTTTCCAAAGGACCTATAGAGTAGCCATTCTGATTTTTCTAGAAGACTCTTTGATTTATTATTATTTTTGCCTCTGCCTCTCACAGGCTGCACAAAACACCAATTACAATCCATGTCATGTGGAACAAACAAGTGTGGATGCATAAATCCTGGGCCCTTCAGTTTTGGAGGCAGGCTTCCAAATCTGTATTCATTAATTGTTGACTGCCATCTAATCTGAATTTCAAGTTCCATCCATGAGTCATCTTTCATCTTAACACAACCAGCATCACAGATTTCCAAAACTCGCTTTCAGACCAGACACAGAGAATTTAATTCTAATTCACAAAAAAAAAAAAAAAAAAATATGTCTCTTGGATTCTGTTTATTATGACATTATGATAATGGATAATTTAACTGATCCATTAAGAACAGATATATAAATAATAAATATTTCCATCTGGATCAGCTGCAAACCAAAAGCTGGCACAAATCTTGTAGCATCCAGGAGGACCTTGAAACTGTAACTATAGTTTAAGAATTTGGTCTTGCCCAGCTACCAGTGACTGATCTCAGCTTCCACTTGTTTAGTAACATGAAGTGCAATTCAGTGCTGTTACATGTCCACTGGTTTATGTTCTTTGCATGGTAGTACACAGCACTATCCCTGTTGAACCACAGACCTTGAAAGTTTCCCCTCTGGTCTTCAGTTATTCCCACTCACGTAGGAGAAAGGTGCTGACAGAGGATAAGACAGATTCATTCCCCTTCCTGTTCATGTCCAGTGCATATATAGAATCAGAGAGTTGCAGACAGTGTGATTTTCTCCTGCAACTATACCCTAGATCTTTGAGAGGTCTTGGTGGTTAAGAGGTGTGACTGAGGACTGGTAGAAAGCAAATGTCACCCCCGTGTTCAAGAAGAGCAAGAAGAAGGACCCGGGGAACTACCATCCAGTCAGCCTCGCCTCAGTCTCCGAAAAGGTGATAAAGCACACCATTCTGGAGATCATCTCTATCCACATGGTTGACAAGAAGGTGATCAGGAGTAGTCAGCACGGATTCACTAAAGTTAAATCATGCTTGACCAAACTGATAGCCTTCTATGATGAAACAACCACCTGGAAGGATGAGGGGAGAGCCATGGATATTGTCTACCTTGACTTCTTTCTGAAAGCTGTTGGCAGAGCAAGCTGTGGAAATCAACTCCCCATGCCCTGTCCACCCAGTTTACTGATGCCACTTCTAGGAGCAAAGATAGCATCAAAGACTGTCAAGGTTTGAGGGATAAATCTGTTCTTTCCTCCACACTCAGCCAGCCTCCCTTCCTCAAAGCAAGAGGTGGAACATGCTCTGACCATAGGTAAGTATATGCAAATCCACATTCCACCAAAAGACCTAAAGGAACTGGAAAAGAAGTGACTGTGTGGGCTGCCACACAAGTAAAGGACAATTTTTTGCCCTGGGTAGATGATGCAGCCAAAGATGAAATTGAGGAAATAAGGTGGTTTGTGAGAAGGATGTGAGGCAGTGTATCATCCTCAGCTAACCAATATAGTTCTGCCTCTCCTCTACATGACCCCAGTCAAAACAGATGTGACTGCCATGTAACATCAGAGGTACTTTCTGGTACCTCTGCAACACTCTCTCTACATTATAAAATAAATTTTGCTGTGAGCAAAAGGGAATACAGGTTATATGTGGAGCTCAGGATTTATCATAAGACTAATTAAGGCCTCTACAGTCTAACTAAAATACAGCAGATTACTATCTTTAGTTCAGCTACAGTAGAATCAATAAGATAATAAGAGTAAGACTGCCCAGGGACACTAAATTCCTACTATCCATCCCTTTTCTCTGTCCTTAACTTTAGCCCACCACTGTCCTTTTGAGAACTAAGACTAAGGGAGGACATAAGTTCTCCCTAAACAGAAGGTGGACATCATACTGAGTCCTTGGCATGCCAATTTCTTCATCAAATTCAGGCTCTTGGTCACTGTAGGGTGGCTGCCTGAGCCCCATTTTGGGCTCTTTTCGATGTTTTCTTAAAAAATCTGTTTTGCTTTCATTAGTTCCCAGCTAAACTTTGACACTTGGACACAGGGTAGCTTTTTGCTCAGGGACAGTGGAGTAAACCCAGAGCTGTACAACTGGCAGCAAAATCTTTCAGATTTATTTACTGTAGCAAAGCAATCTCCCTGAGTCATGTTGAATCAAGGTGGATTAGGAGGTGACATAGGGATGACGAGGTTCATGTTCCTGTTAAAACAAGAAAGCATTTATCAAGTAACCCCAGGCTTTATAGACTGGGTGAAAGCCAGGGTAATATGACAGATACCACAAATGCAGGGAGATGTCAAATCCTGGCCTTGAATGTATCCAGCTTTGGGATATTAGAGATATGCACATGGATGATGTCTAGACTTTCAAGGATTCACATAATACTTGTTAAATATATTGTATTCAGAAGAGGTGATAACAAGACCTCCTAATCACATCTTAGGTAAACTAAGAAACGAGGAGGAAAGCCCTTGTGAAGGGATGAAAAGTATTTTAATCACACTGAGTCTGTTTGCATCTACCCAGACTATGTTGTGTACCAGCAGTTGATCTCCCTAGGGTGCAGGAGACCTGCACCTTTGCTGTGAAGTCCAGAAAGTCCACTGCAAAAGCCACAAAACACTTTTAAACTTGTTAGAATTGTACCTCTAGACTAAAAGTGGGAGTTGGAAAAAAAATTATAGTGTCACACCAGGAAAGCAGCAGGCACTAAAAAATCTGAAACCCTTGGGAGGAAACAGCACATCCCACCCACACAGGGGATTAAAGCACTCTGTTGTCTCCTATACAACTGGTCACCCTTTGCTAATCCCAAAGCGATGACCATGCAACTCCAGGATGATAAACCCCAGGCATCTTCAAGCTTTTAAGCTGCCTCAGAGGTGCACCCATGTTCCTGCATCACTTCCCACTTCTGTCTAGGGCCGATCACTGCAAGAAAAGCAAGCCCCAGCACAGGCAATCACCACCAGGGAGCAGGTATTACATCTGTCTGCAACCTGCACAGCCTGTTGGCACAAACCTAGTGCTAGAGGTACTGCAGGTCTTGAAGTAGCATAAGACCATCCCATTCAGGGGAAAGGCAACAGATAGCTGCAGGACACATCCAGTTAATACTCATCTCAAAGGGTGGAAATGAATTAGTGAAGGAGAAGAAGGAAATCCTGGAGCTCACAAAGCCCACTAGGTCACAGGTAAAAGCTGTAACATCATCATAAGCTGAGCTTTAAAAACAAGACCTCCATAAGAAAAGCAGCACCAAGATCCATGCTGTGTTGCTGACACGAGTCCTGGTGTGAAATACATATGTCTGAAACCTTCAGTATATTGCAGAAAATTATGAGCAGCAGCAACTAGGGGGATGGGTGTACGGAGCTGCTAGACTTCTGCAAGGAACATGATCATTTTCAGAGTTAGATTTTACAAGGTTGCCCATGCTATGGAAGCTATGGAGACACGTATGAGCCAGAGCACAGTTTCATAGTATGCCATCTCCAGCCTACCAGCAGCCAGTTGAGTCAAGGCTGGTCTAATTCTCTCCTACATCTGCTCCTGTGCTTCTTCAGTTGCAGACTAAGAGGAATTAGAGCCACACAGTGTCATGTCTCTGCAGCTCACCTGTCCACAACAAAACAAATTGACCCACAAAGGAGATGCTTCCCACCCAGTCAGCTAGAGGAATTATCCTTACACCAGCTGTCTTGCTGTTGGACCTGATATATGGGAAACATCAGCAACAGGCAAGCAGTGGCAGGGAAGAAGAGCAGGACCAGTCCTTTCGGCAGAAGTCCTGGTTAGACTGGATTAGATGTAACATGAAACTTGAGACTATTCAGCTGAGTCCATCTGCTGCAGAGTCCAAAGACCAGCTGCTACCATGTGGAAGTGTGGAGTTATCCAAGAAGTAAAGACTCTTTTAGGCCCTGGAATACCTCATCATTAATAATAGTTAGTTGTTATAAAAACTACCCAGATAGCTCTAGATGATTTTCTAGGCTTCAGTTTCCATATGTTATAGCAAAATTCTTGTTCCTGCCATGTGGCATGATTAGATGGCTATGTGACAAAGCCATCTTGGCATTGCCAGTAATGTTCTTTGAAGCCAAGTTTGTAATTCAATTAAGTGCTGAAGGCGATGGAGGCATCTGTACAGAAAAGCATGTGCACACACACACACACACACACACACAGAGATTTCTTGTTACCTCCAGACAGAGAAACAAATGCAGCAGGAAGATTACCTGCTCCCTGACATTCCTGAAGGAGCCTGGAATGACTGTGTTCCCAAAACATCTGTAGGGATGCTGCAGGGAGTGCAGCTGGGTCCAACTGCCTTACACAGTCTTTCTCAGAGGAATGATTCAAGCTCAGGAGTAAAAGGTTTTGTATCTCTCATCTGCCTAGCTTGAGACATTGGAGGATTTTACACTGGCCAGATAGCTGGGAAGGTCAGCCTCAACTTACTGGAAAGGGCCAGTGCACAGTGCTGCTCTCCATTCCCTGTGCCTTTGTGCCTTCTCAGAAATGCCTTGGGACAGGAAGAGCTCTCAGTCTTTGCAGGAAGACAGGAGGAGGCTGCTGTAAAATCCCCAGTGTACTTTGGGTGGGAGTGTCAGCTGTGGGAAATCTCCCTGGTAAAATGTTCCACAGAAAAACTCCCACTGGACACTTCTCAGCCCTTGGATGAGCACAAAGTCAAAGGCAGTAGGGGAACTTCCCTTTCACTAGGGTCTTTGTTGTGGCTTTGCTTGACCATCTCTAAAACTATGCTCAAAGCAAGCTGGACATAGGTGCTCTACTCTGAATCAAACTTTTACACTTGGCAGACTGTTTGCTGGAGGTCATCTGTAGTAGCCCTGGCATTTGCCCTTTCCCCAGAAGAAGAGGCTTGGGAGACTTGTGGAGTAGACCACTGGATTTCATCAGTGTAGTCTGGTGTTTGACCTGCAAAAGCTGCCAGCAACATGTTGGTCCTGTTGACTACCTTGCTTGGGAAAAAGCAAGTCTTATGGCCCCAGCTGCTCACCCCACAGCAGCCCTGAGATGTTTTGGGAACAGAGGCATATCAGGCTCCTTCACAGGGAGCAGGTAACTCTTTCTGCTGCATTTTCTTTCTCTGGCAGGAGGCACCAGAGCAGCTGTGGTGAGCAAAATAAGATTTTCTGCTAGGAATTGCAGTTCTTTGGAAGTACCCTGAAATATCTTATTAGATGCTTTATCAGACATGGAAGAGAAACTCAGGAGTGATGCAGAGATGGATCCTGTAGTGTATCTCCTGTGGCAGGGGTTTTGTCTTATCTTCTGTCTCCCAGCTTCAGGTCTGATGTCCGCTCTTTGCCTGGCTGCTCTCTGCAGATTACCTGGTGTGGGCATTGTTCCAGAGGCTCACAATTTCCCCTGCTAAATCCAAAGCCTCTACTGGAAATCAGACTGGAGTACCCCATCCACCCAATCCAACCAATGAATACAAAATGAGATGCCTCCATGGTATTTGTGGATGTGGAAGGGTGGCTCAGTTCCACATTTTACTCTGAGTTGGCAAGGCTTGATGAGATTCCTGAAGGCACTGCAACAGGTAAAAGAGAGGGATCCCAAGGAAGAGGTTTTCCCACAGAAAACCCAGTCCTCAGGTACAAGTGGTAACAAACAAGTGTTTAGAAAATCAAGCTAGAGACTGTGTACAATTAAGCGCTTTTAAAGCTCTTCATGAAATCGCAGAATGTTAAGGGTTGGAAGGGTTCTTTTAAAGATTACCCAGCCCCAATCCCCCCTGGCATGAGCAGGGGCACCTCTCACTAGACCAGGTTGCTCAAGGTCTTATCCAACCTGGCCTTGAACACTCCTAGGGTTGGGGCACCCACAACCTCCATGGGCAACCTGTTCCAGTGTCTCGCCACCCTCATAGTAAAGAATTTCTTCCTGATATGTAACCTAAATTTCCCGTCTTTCAGTTTGTACCCCTTACCCCTTGTCCTATCACACAGTTCCTGATGAAGAGTCTCTCTCTGGCTTCCCCCTCATGGGGGCCCCTTCGGATACTGGAAGGTTGCCATGAGTCTCCACGCAACCTTCCCTTCTCCAGGCTGAACAGCCCCAACTTTCTCAGCCTGTCTTCGTACGGGAGGTGCTCCAATCCTCTTATTAACTTCGTGGCCCTCCTTTGGACTGGTTCCAACAGGTCCACGTCCTTCCCGCGCTGGGGGCCCCGGAGCTGGATGCAGAGCTCCAGCTGGGGTCTCACCAGAGCAGAGCAGAGGGGCAGAACCCCTTTCCTCGGCCTGCTGGCCACGCTGCTTTGGACGCAGCCCAAGACGCGGCCGGGCTTTCAGGGCTGGGGCCGCACACTGCTCCCTGCCGTTCCGAGACCAACACACACGCTCAGCCTCCAGCAGCTGACACGCTCCGGATCCCGCCCACAGGCCCTTCCGGGGAAGGGAGGCCGTCCCGCTCCCGCCACG
>NW_020884909.1:1660263-1752987 GCF_003945725.1 Corapipo altera | reverse complement strand
CCCCCGGGGCGTGCCCTGGCGCGTCGGCAGCGGGCGCCCGTGGCGCTCGGCGGGCCCCGCCGCCGTCCCGCCGCCATGGGGCCGCTGCTGTGGCTGCTGCTGGTGCCGCTGGGCGCGGGCTCCCCGGCGTACGAGGTGTACGTGGATGCCCAGCGGGCCGAGCGGCCCCTGCAGCACTTTTGGAGGAGCACTGGCTTCTGGTAAGCGCGCACGGCCTGGCCCCGGGCCCCTCCGCCGGGGCTCTCGCCTCGGCTGCCTCCCGCCCTCTCGATCCCCGGGGCGTGCGGACTCTCTGCCTTCCAGGAGGAACCGAGGCTCTCCCGAGCCTGCTCCTGTGGGATCGGGGGGCCTTGCTGCCCCTCGCTGCTCAGCTTCTGTGGCACTAGCTCCACCAGCGTAGAGCAAAATGTGGGATGTGGCCAGTTAGTGTGAACTGGCCAAAAAAATAGGCCCGGGCGACATTCCCTCGCCGAGTTGCTTCACTGCCCCCTCGAACACGCGAAGACCTTCCTCTTCCCCCAGCAGAGCGCATATGTTGATACTCTGAACTCATTTCCTTTACTTTTCAGTGTTTCCATTGCCACGGCCTCTAAATAGGCCCAGGCAAACTTCTGATAGTTCTGGGACTATCAGACAAAAGACTGATATTTCTAGGAGTTTGTTCCTCTTGACAAACACTTTCCAGGTGCACCATCTTCCTGATGGGGCTGGTGAGTCTGGTTGCCCTAAGTCAGGGGGATGGCTGGGACCATGAATAAAATGTCATCTCCACCGCCCTGTATCCTGGTAGCGATTTGATTCTTGGAGAAAGCCCAGTCTTGCTGAGCTAACTGTGTTAGGGTTAGCCTTCGAGTTTTGTCAGATACATGTAGGCTTCTGGAAGGCTTGAAAGCAAGAGATGGTACATTCCCCTGCCACGCTTGTATCTTACTCTAAAGGGATTATGACCTCCTCAGTTTAGGCGTACAGTGGATTAAATAACACATGTATGGAAAAGAGTTGCAGTAGGGATGGAGTCAGCAGCATGTGCTTTGGAAAAAGCATGAAGGTACCCCAAGTCAAAAATTGCAACTTTTTTTTAATTTTCCATGTTGTTGGGAAAACAGAACAGGACCTAAAATACGTTCTGATTAAGAGAGATGTTTGAGTTTTCTGGATTTTTTTTTTTTTACCTTTTTTGTTTCATTTTTTTGTTTTAATTTTTGCTTGCAATGTTAGGAAACATTAATGAAAACCTGCCTTAAAAATAGTATGTTTAGCTCATTTAAACTGCACCCATGATTTTAGTTGTGTGAAAACCTTTGGAAAGCTGCAAACACGAAAGGCATGTGAGGGAAAGGCAGAGGAGCAGCAGCAGAGGCTCTCCATGGGTCAGCAGCTATTCAGTTATAACACTTGGCCAACAGTGGTATTTCTCAAGCTCCCTTGAAAGCTCACACGGTGGCACAACTGGGTTCCAGCTGTTAAAGGTTCTTTTCTGTGTCACAGTTTCAGACAGCTGGACAAGGGAACAGCTGTGGATCAGCAGCTGATAAAGCCTGGGAGCAAGGCTTGAGGTTCTCTTGGATGGGCACTTTGCACTCAGAAAAGGAAAGGGCAGATACTGGTATCACCACTAACAAAACCCACTATTCTGTCAGCTCTCTTTTGTGTCTCATCATAGTTTCTGCGGGATTTCTCTCTAGCAGAGTCTGAATTTCAGAGTGTTTATTTAGCGTGGACTAAGCAAAAATATGTGAATGCTCTGTGACTTTCCAACTTTGCCACTTGAACCGAAGCCAGTTTGAATTTCAGAGTAGTGGTAGAGCACTCCTTCATAATCTGGTAGTTAATACTGTTGACATCCACTGGAACAATTAAAAGTACCCAAATGGCTGATTTTTAGTAAGAGTAGAGCCAGTAACTTCTCAGTCTCCCTTGTGTTACCTGAAGCAGTCTTACGGAGATGGTTTTTAAGTGCCTTTTATGCTGATAAAATTGCAGAGGGGTCTCACATATACTGGCTGAATTGTGTTAAGCCCTACTAAGGGGATGTGTTGTGTGTCAAGACACGCTTTCAGATAAGGATGCAGGAGATGTAGTAATAGATAGGCAGTATCTCAGTTGTATCAGGTTCTTGTTCGAGTGGGGTCAGACTTTTCTCCCTTTGTGCACAGATTGGTTGTACAGTAGCAGGTTCATTTCGCAGAGTCCTTGGTGGTGGGATGAATATGTGGAGGGGTACAGAGGAGGAAAGGATGACAGTATGACTCTTCCCAGCACAGTTGCAGTCAGCACAAGTGTAGTCCACACATCATAGGAGACAGACCACAACAGGCAAAGCATAAACTGGATTGTTTTTTGACTTAAACAGATAATATACAGTGTGCAATTCGAGAACAAGTCATCTCTTGCTGCAGTGTGAAAACATGTGGAAGTATTTTACCAAACCTTAGGGGCAGTGCTGTTTTATCCTTCCTGTGATACAAATGCTTTACCATTCAGAATGTACACATTACCAGGAGGCTCAGTGAAAGTCCCCAAGGATGACCAAACCTAGTGAACCGTGCAGCATTCTGAGTTTCTGACTTCCATCTTGCAGCTATTTATTGGTGGAGATAGGGACAACAGGAGTTTGCTGCAGTGTAATGTTGATTTCAATGGAATAAGCAGACAGCAGAGACACGTAGCATGATTGTGGCTGTGTAGCTGTGAGCCTGTTAAACTGCTTTCAGCATCAAGCATGGGAACCTCAAGCCACATATTCCCATGCTTCCTTATGCTTAAGGCTGAGCTGAACATGGCTGAAGAATATGAAGGCTCTGACCATGTAATTCTACTTCTAACAAGTGTAGCTTCCACAGCAGAGCACAAATTGATGTCATTGTATGAACTTCAGCAGGAAGGTCAAGCCCATATTTTCCATACTACAGACGTCAGCAAGTCTGACTTCCATTCCAGAACCTAGGGGACACTGAGCTCCCTTATCATTAGGTACTCAAACAGGGTGACTGCCACTGTATGGTTTCTCAGGGCCACTGCTGCCCGAGATTGCTGTCTGTGCAGTAGTGACTGCCTGTAATGCTTTCCTGCGAGCGTGCCAATGAGATACACCCAAGTTGTGTTCCACTTTGGCAAACCTCATGTATAGCCAGTTAGCCCCAGATAACCTGCAACTGCATTTTGCTTTTACCTCATTTTAGATGGTGCTCCTCATGCTAAGTGGGATCTTGCAGTTTGGTGTAGGGACTTAGCATAGGCATCTTTGCATACCCAGTGGTGCTGTTACTTAATGTTGCAATGTGTTGTTTCTTTTCTGTCCCTCTTTTCCTGAAGCCCTCCTTTACCTCACAGCCGTGCTGACCTGTTTGACCTGAGCAAAGATCAAGAGCTGAACCTTGCCTACATTTCTTCTGTTCCACATGGTGGCATTGAACAAGTTCGAATTCACTGGTTACTGGAATTAGTTGCTCTTAGGTAAGCAAACACCTCAAGTCAGAGTCTGGGAAAACTTAAAAGGTCCAACAGGTGCTCACTTTGATATTTATCTTTGTCTACTTGCAAGCTGGGCATGTCTTTGCTTCCTTGGAAGTCAGTTGTGTTCCAACAGATGGGAATTATTTTGAGGTTTTATGAGATTGAGAAAGAGAGAGCTTCTGTTGAGAAGCTGAGATACTAGAAAGATGGCTTACTTTTTAGTCCTTTAATTTAGGAGACATGATACAGCAAAAAAAGTCCCACGAAGATTGATACAAGCCTGATTTACTGAGAGATCCAAATGAAAACTACCACTATTTTACTACTATTTCTATCTTCCTTCTACCTAACTTGGAAGTTACTTTTTGCATCCTGAACCCACCTGTGCACTGCATCAGTTGACAGGTAGTGACAACTAAAATGGTGAATTTGGGTAATACCAGTTAATACCTTCTTCCAAAAGGATTCATATACAGAAAACATTTCTAGTTCTATGGAAATACATGTCAGACTTTGAGAGGACAACGTTGGAATTCGTTGCCTTTCAAGTCCCATTTTAAAACTCAGTTTAAATGCACTCATACCAATATGCCCAGTGGAAATAACCAAATACAGATGCCTAGAGCAGGGTCTGTGTGGGAAGACAAAACATAAAAACCCCATCAAAAGTTGTAATAGCTCTTAAAGTTTTGCCTGGCTCAGACTGTTGCTGAGCTGAGCATGTTTACAATCTACATTACTGTGGCATGCGCTGTCCCGATGCAGGACAATGGGAATTTATCATTTTTGGGAAGCAACAAGGGGAAGGAGAGGAAACAAGGGGAAGCAACCGTGGAAAAGGGATGTGAGCAAAAGAGTTGCATGTGTTGAAGTGTGTATTAGGAACAGAAGTTTTCTTCCTTGTTATTAGGGTGCGCTTGTGTATGTAGGTTTTTTGGGAAGGTGATGAGAAGCCCTGCACACAGATAAGTGTTGTATCTGTAGCCCAGAGTGACCTCTGTATGTTAGTTCATCTGTGAATATAGCAGGCAACAGAACTCCTTGCGCTCATCTTTCCCTGTGGAAGTTTCCAGTGAACGCTCTTTCCTCTACTGTGTCTCCCTCTCTTTTTGGACTGTGGGATTTGTACTCTTGCAGTGATCCAGGGGCAAGGGCAACTACCAGTGCTCACCACTGCTGGGGTCCCTGTCTTGGATCTCAGAAGTTTCTCCTGAGAGATGGCTTGGGTCTTTCAGGTTTCTGTAACCATCTGACTTAGGAAAAATGTGCGAGTACCTTTGAAAAGAAAGTAGCCACATCTACAGTCGGAGCTCAGAATCCCTCCTGGCAGCCTGTCTTAGCTGTGCCATGTGTTGAATTGGGCTTTCCAAATGAGGGAAAGGAATGCATCTGTCATGGATTCTGCTCAGCCTTTTTGGGAAGTGAGGCACTGAGTCTTTCAAAGTGGGGTACAATCCTTCACACAATTAGAATTCTGGGAGCATGGAAACTTAGCAGTCAATCAGGAAGTCCCCAGCAAAGCTGTAGTGCCTCAAGGGTAGGAGTGGTCTGAGTGTCAGCAGTGATTTGGAAGGAGAGAGAGCATGGAGTGTGCAGACAAACACTGGAATTGAAAAAAGCAACGGGCAGGAATGCAAGTAGGAGAAGGAGAGGTCCAGTCCTGATGCTGAATTTTGTGCATGTGCAGTTTTCTTCCTGAACCAGTGGTTTCCAAAAGGATGTAGAGGTTTTGAGTGAGAAACCTCCAGCAGCAGAACTGCGTTATGTCGTGGGGTCAGTGAGTAGAGAAGACTTCATGGAATATGAAAATGGGCACTTGACTGAAGAGGAACACTTAGAGAAAACAGAGGACTAGGAGGTACCACCTCTGTGGAGTCCTAACAGATAGAGGCTTTGCTTTTCCTCTCAGTTGTGCCATTATCAAAAAGGGGGCATAAATGTTTCTCCCGAGAAGCAGATGTGCTCAAATAAAAGACTGCCACCTTCCCCTTCTCACTTCCATAGTGGTCTTTCTCATTATGTCTTCTAATCCCCCAGTGCCAAGTGCATCCCTTCATTTTAACCATTTTCTAGTACAGGAAGCCCACCTCTTTATCTTTTTTTTATTCTGAGTTAGCCCATTATTTCACCACCTGCAAAAGGATACCACAAGATAAACTGTTTTCAAAGAACTGCTGGCTTTATTTTCCAGCCAAAAGCACACATTTGTCTCTTGGTCTTGTGGCATAGAAATATTCATGATTATTGGGAAACCCAAGATGTTTTTCAGGGACTGGACAGTTCCCAGGTTGTTAGTTACCAGTGCCAATAAACAGAGCTGTTTTGACACCTAAACCACACATTCTTGCCATGCTTAAATAGTCAACAGGACAGTTTGAGCTGAAGATTCCCAACTCTTTGCCCAGCTCTAAGGGACACACACAGTCCACAAGTTAAGAACCCTTTTCTGTTCTTATGTAGCAGTACTAAAATCTGTTTGTTACATGATACATGATAAATCACAAGGCATCACAGTGAACAAAAATACAGTCATTCTATATGAAGCATATAACATTTCCTAAAAGGCATATAACAATCTTTATTTCAACAGTATTAATATTAACATAGTCGGAATTACGAGACCATCCCCAGCTCCTCTGCAATACACCATACTTAATCTCTGGTAGATTAGGAGAGAAGAGTATCAGCAGTTTTTGTTAATTTTCAGTCTTCACGTCCTTCGTCTTGGTATAACACAGTATAGCAAACATAAATGTGCTAGAAAAAGGTTTGCTTTTTTAATTAACTTTTACATAGTCCTTAGAAATAATTCAGAGTCTCCCAACATCCCTACAGCCTAGCACTGAAGTTGTTTCCCTGCTGTGTTTGACATTGTCCAACACAGCTTGATTGTGAGCCAGTTCTGCCAGTAAACCCAAACCAGAAAATTATTTCTATGGTTTCTTCTGATCAGTAGTTTCTTTCTCTGTAGTAAAAGTCCTAAAGCTTACTCTCTCTTCTGCGTAGCCAAGTTTCTTAGCTTAGGTATCCTTTTGTACCATTCCTACAATAAATACGATGAAAAAGAGACTTCTGACTCTTAATTTCTCAGCCTGTCTTCATTTTTCTCTGGAGACTGTTGCAAGGATACACCTTCCATTAGAACCTCTTTTTTTTCTCTTTTAAAATGAGATTACTCTAGACTTAAGTGTATTTTTTGCATTTTTTTTCTTTATGTTCTGGGTTGGTGGATTGATCCATAAAGCTAAAAAATGTCTGGATTGCTAGGATGTTTTATTTGACTTCCAATGACAGCTTGTTTTGGCACAGCAGCCTAAGAATGTCTGTATTGATACTGTGTGGTATTAACTCCTCATGCTTGCCGCAAGCAGGACCTTAAAAGAGATATTTCCTGATCAAAGAATGGTTACACAAAGCAATATTTTTTCCTTGGGCTCTGCTCATTTCTCTTTAGAACAGAAAAGCTAGGCATACCAAGTCAGCAGTTTAAATAATAATATAAGTGAATTGTTTGATGACATGAAAATGCTGCCAATGATCAATCCTTTAATCTTGTGACATTTCTGGCAGGTTTTACTGCTCTGGCCTTCTTAACAGTAATGAGTTCATGAAAATGTCAGTATTGAATCAGCTAATACTGTGCTATTCTCAATCCCTGTGAAGACATTTTTTATTTTTTTGAATTTATTTTTTTATCTTTTGGTAAAACACTACTTTTCCTTTAACAAAATACTTGTTCTTGAGAGCCAGACAGTGCCTGGGGTACCTGGAGAGCCTCAGTTTGAGTGTTTTTTCTTTCAGAGATCTAAAAAGTTGAAACAAGCAAGTCACATGTTGTGTTGACCTGACTTCTTTTTTTTTTTTTTTTTAAAGTCACAGCAAAGAAATGGCTTCTGCATACTTGGAAGCTCTGTTTCTAGAGCTTCTACGTGGACTCTGTTTCTAGAGTCTGCTAATTGTAAGAGGCACAGCTGTGATAGAATTTCCTTCTGTGCTTGGTGCTGTATGAACCAGCCATGATTAATGAGAGAGACAGGGCAGATTTCCTACCTTTTGTGCAGGTAATTATAAACTTGAGTGGAGGATATTCTGCCTGTGCCATGAGCCAGAACACTGTGTACTAACTGTGTTAAAATCAAAATCCAAAGCTACGCTTACTTGTAATAAAAAGAATATGCATATATAACAAAACAACTGACACTGGCAGTATCATACAACATAAAGCACAATGAACAACAGCTAAGGTAAATTATTATAGAAAGTGACTAGACCTGGAAAACATGGTCTAGTGGACCTCAAATCAAAGACTAATATGTTAGGAAGAAAAAAACCCAAAGCAAAACAAACAAAACCCCACAACGTCTGTAGTATGTACAAACAGTGGTGGAATTTTTCCAACATACCAGGATCACAAGTTACAAAGCGTTGCTCCCTTTGCTTGGCCCAGGTATGTTACTTGTAATACTTCATTAGCATTGCATCAGAGAAGACCAGCCAGGCAGTTCTGACTGACCTATCAATCCCCTTGTAGGCAACTCACAGATTTACCTTCCCACCCTACCCTATTTGCTCCTGTTTTTCCTTGAACCCAGGCAGGCATTTGTAGGAAGAAGGTGACGTACTGCATCACGGTTCTGAGGTTTTATGTTTGGTGATCCCTATGTATCCCTGAATTAGAGTTGCATCTGCCCACCAGAGGCAACTTATTTTTACAGGACTGTGGTACAGCTACCTGGGTGTTTGTGTGACTGGCAGTTAAAGCCATTCGTTTTCCCTAATCCTGTTTATCCTCTTACTAGTTACAAAATCTTGCGTCAAGCGTGTTTCTTCTGGCATCATTAGGGGTATCACAGCCTTCAGCAACTAATTACCACAGATTTAAGCTAATAAAACAGCCAACTCCAGCAGCAATTTTTGGAAATGGTCGTTTTGAGAGGAACCTGTGATGAATCACAATTTCTTCTCCTGTGGCAGGTTATGCTATTAAGCCTGTGTAATCGAGTAGGAGAGACATGCTACTTTCCACAATATTTTATACATTATATTTGTGTGCAGACAGTGGGAGTTGTTTAGGAGCACATCTGGAATGATGGAAGGGGCAGGGCCTTGCAAGCCAGAATTTAAACCATTGCATGTCCAGGATACTGGATTGATTGCATTTTCATGGGAATGGCTTAACCCTCTTAACACAAACCGGTCATTAAACCCCTGGGAGAGCCAGGTGACACTGGGCTGACCATGAGTACAACAGTCTCATGACATACATGTTGGGTCATAAATGATCGTGGTGCAAGGGACAAGCCAATCCCAAAATTCCTTACTTCACATCACCTGCATTTTAAAGTGAAGGTGCAGGTGATAGTCTGACCTGTTCCATGCTTGTCCTGGACTGCATCCTCAGTGGCTGTTCTACATGGCATCTGACAAACAGTGGAGCTCTTCAGGGGAGAATGGCTTGTACACAGCCAATAGCGTGTCTGATAATTTACCTGTTGCAAATTGCCCCACTGCATCTGTTGCTTTTGTGGTGAATTGTCAGGGAAGCCATAGGGTTAAACTGAGCAATCTGCTGGAAGCTTTTGGTCTTTTGCAAACAGCACAGCATTATGTATACTGTAGAACAGCATTTCCTGCATGCTTCCAAAATCTCTTCCGAAGTAACCTCCTCTTTTCAGAGAGTCTATCACTGAGGGATTGCAGCAAGCCAGAAGAACAGAAATGTTTAAGTTCTTGTAGTCTTTCAGGATTTCCTTTAGGGTATTAACTCCAGTGGTGTCCAAAAATGAGATGGAGGAGCAATCTACAACAAGGGCTTGGAAATCGATTTGCTTAGGAACTAGTTGCAAAGTGGTTTCTCCGATGCCCAGTCCATTAGCAGTTCTGTGATTTCCCTTTTGCAGATGCTGCTTTTCCTTCTTCTCATATTTCTTCCTTCTAGCAGCTTCTATATTAGGATCTAAGTTGGTCAATCTGTACAGAGACTTTAGGAAGTAGTTTTTATTTGCATAGTAAAGTGGACCCTCAAAACGAAATATTTTGACCTTTGGAACAGTAGTGAGATTTTCATATTCTAAGTCATCCTCATAAAAGCCTGTGTCTTGGATCTGACCAAGCAGGGCTGTCCGTGGCCGCTGTGTCCGAACAACAATGCATAACATGGAGAAAACCATGCCAACCAACAACCCTATTTCTGTGCTGACCAAGGCAGAGGCAGACACAGTAATGACCCAAACAAGCGTGTCCACCTTATTCACATGGTACCGTGCTGGCACATCTCTGAACTTCCTCAGGGCTCCTCGGAGGCTGACAATAATGATACAAGCCAGGACACACTTCTGCAAGGAGTAGAAGAGAGGTGCCAGGAAGAGCAGCACCAGCAAAACGACCATTGCACTAATTACTCCAGAGACTTGAGTCTGGCAGCCTGTAGATGTTTTGACAAGGGTTTTTGCCAGAGCTGCACTGGTTGCAAAAGAGTGGAAAAAAGAAGGGATGATGTTGCAGAACCCCACAGCAAACATCTCCTGATTGGCTCGGATGGTGTAAGCATATTTCTTTGCACACATTTCGGAAAGGGACACAGTGAAGACAAAACTGACTAGGGCAAGAGGCAAAGCATCTACAGCAACTCGGAGCATTAAGTTGAACTGTGGTACCTCTGGAGGAATAAATCCTGTTGGAATAGCTCCAGAAACACTGGATGCATAGACTTCATTTAACTTCCCGTAGTGTGACACCAGTGTTGCCACAACAATAACTACCAGCTCTGTGGGAAGAGGAAATTTCAGTTTGTGCTTATACCGATCTCCCAGTTCCTTCGCAGTGACCAGCACCACGATACAAATGGCACTTGTGATGACATCACAAAGGTTGGCCTGAGAAATGTTCCGGAAAATGTTAATCCAGGTAATAACAAGCATCCCATGCCCTTGGCTACGTGGAATTTTTATTCCAATCAGATATTTCACTTGAGCTGTTAAAATGGTTAAGGAAGCACCGGTTGCAAAGCCGTCCAGTACCGACTCAGATAGGTACATAGATACAAAACCCAGACGGAAAATCCCCATTAGAACCTGAGGAAACACAGAAAAAGAAAAGAAAAAAAATACATGAGCTGTAACTGTTGCTGCAAATAATTAAGCACAGATGGGAGAGAACTAGCTGGAGGCTGATAGCATTTGGCTATTTCAGTCTTAAAACGGGAATTATCCCTTGTTTTTTCCAGTCTGCTTTTAAAACATGTGATTCCCTTTACTGTTGTGGGACCCTACAAACCCGAGAGGTGAATGAGGAGTTTGAGACAGGGTCAGTCAAACAGTGGTCTGAGGTGACTCCACTGAAATGGTTTGTCTGAATTTTGTTTGTTATGCAGAAGAGTAGTGGATACAAAATGCTTCTGTTATACCAAAGCAAATTTTCTCTTTTTCTGTCTTAAAGTGAATAAAATTTTACAGCCTTTGTGCTATAAACAGAACTTGAATGACAACAAGTAAGATCCCTACTTTAGGTGTTGTATTAAACAGCTTTTAATTTTAGCCTGGTGAACAGAAGGGAAAGTGGAGCACAGACAACCTTTATGGCATGCCTAAGGTCAGAAGTGGCAGAAGTGCTCACAGACTCTCCCATATCTCAGGATACTGTCCCTAACTAATTCCTTCTTAGATGGCTTTGAAAATATAGCTTCACAAGGGCCATTTTTTTTTTCTCTTAAATGTGGTCTGAAATTTCTTAGTAAACAGGGAGATAGCTAGTTCTTTCTTAATTCATATATATATATATGTATGTATACACACACATATATATACAATTAATAGGTTAAGTATGTTCCTGATGCTTCCTTCTGTGTTCTCTTGATATCCTTGTGATGGGCACCATGTTGGCAAGTCTTAAAGAGTCCAGCACAGCCATTATCTGAAAAGTAGGCTGGTCAATCTATTTCTCCTCTTGTCCTTTCTGCTTTTGAATTATCTTTGCACAGCAGTTTCGTAGAGCATAGCACCCCCTAGCACAACACTGAGTCACACATTGTGAAACCTGTAGAATGAGTATGTCTGCACCTTTGTTAAAATATCGAGGGAAACAGAATTACTTCTTCACTGTTGAAGAAGTTACCTGGAAATTTCCCTCATGATAAAACCTCTAGTGGGAGTCATGGTCCCGTGAAAGCAACAAGGCCAAAAGGCAGTAGAGTATCAAAACAATGTTAATGGTCTTGCAGAAGACTCTTGTTTTGTCTGTGCTTGCTAGTAGCTAGGAAAAACTGCCTGTGTCATGCTTTCTCTGAGTTGCATACGGTTAGTCTTCCTGGAGAAAACAGTCCAAGGTACACATACATTCAAGTGAACTGATACCGTATCTCTCACTGAAAGAGGGTCAAACCAAAGCTTAGGTCATACAAAGAAGCTTTAGGAACTTCATACCGTGCCTCTGGATGGCAGCAACCACTTACCTGATACACTCCAGCCATGAATGTCAAGGCTGTAGCAATGCCGATAGCGTAGCATTCTTTCCCGCACTCAGCATTTATCCCCGCAATTGTAAGGTTGAAGGCAGTTGTGTTGGACAGACTGTCATTCTGCAGAGAGCCATCACCCAAGGCTGGTGGGGCATCATCATTCAAGTCAAACCCAGCCAAGAGAAGTTCTCGGTCCACAACTTGTCCTACCATTAAGCTTATCAAGCTGAAAATGCCAACTGATACATGACGGGATGTACCCATTAAGAAATAGATGATGTTGGCGAAGAATGACGTGTAAAGACTATAAATGGGCTTCAGACCTGCCAGCAGTGAGTATGCAATTGCTTGAGGCACCAAAATTATCCCAATCACTAACCCAGACATAATATCCCCCCAAATGTATTCTTTGCACTGGTACTTGGGAAGCCATCGTAGAACAGGAAAGAAATCCATAACAAAGTTCTTCAGCTTCTGTGGGGTGCAGGAGCAGCTCTTTCTCAGCTTAGCTAGCATGACTTGTTTCCTATTAATCTTCACATGTGTCTTTCTTTCCATGATAAAGAAGGAAGAGGTGCTGTTTTCCATTCTGGTAGCCTCGAGCTGTCTTTCCATTGTCCCAGTTTACTTCACTTACGTGTTCCTGCAATGTGAAGAAATCATCTGTTAGGTTGCAATTCATCATGTTTTTTTTTAGCACAGATGCTTTATTGCTAACAGTCTGTCACCTGATTTTGTTTTTAAGGAAGCATCATCCCAAGAAGCACACTGTCGTAGGGCTACAGTGGCATATAACACTAAAAAATAAATCTGCAGATTGAGCCCTTTCTTGCAGACATTAAGGAGTACATTCAATTTAATCCAGTTTGTTTTACCAAGGAAAAATGGGGTTAAATTAGTAATGTCTTTGTTCAACAAAGATTTTCGTCATCTCTCCCGAGTGTTCCATCACGAAGATCTCTGTGAGCAGAGGCAGCACTTTATGGTGTGAAATAAATGTGAGGTAGGTTATAGTCTTGTTGATAGTGAGTGCATCTTGTAGTCACCGATTTGTAACTCACATGTGGTATAATGATCTGCCACTGCAGCTGTCGTCAATGCACAGGAGAAAAATGTTGCTAGTAGAACCTGTAAAGCAGAGTTTTCTGAAGAGCAACAGTTTAGTCTTGTGCAAAAATTTGTACACAAGCCATTGATGGACTCTTTGTAGTTGCTGCTTAACACCAGCTTGTTGAATTGTAGATTGGTTTGATGTGCAGTTTCTGTTACTCAGCATCTCCTCACAAATATCACTTTGGCAACATATGGACCCTGCACTATGATGGAATCTGTTACTGTTGCAGAGGAGCACTGCATGTTAGTGTTTTCAAGTTTAAACACATAGTTACCCTACTCTTGCTCTCTGGAAATAAGATGTAACAAATAATTCTGTGTACAGCAGAACAAAACGGGCAGTGTTTCCTATAATTCTGCGTGTTAGTTTTCTAATACGCAGTGAATAGGAATATCTACATTCCCCAGATGGTGGTACTTTTGGTGTCTCTTGCCTCAGTGGACAGAATCTTTTCTCCAAACTCAACCTCTGCATGTTTACTCAATTGTCAAATTAGGTTGAAATTAGCTAAGTGCATTCATAAATCATTTTGGGGGTAGGTTCGGGACACGACTGAGAGGCAAAAGATGCAAGTGCCCTAACTTACACAGCTAAAAAGGTAAAAATAGGAGCAGACAGGAGGAAAATATCAAACAGACTATGCCAGGTGGCAGATCTTATCTTCTGGTTTTCGGTGGAAAGAAAGAACCGACTTCCAAGAGTGGATGACTGTACATGAGTAGTGAGATAAGGAATGACTCATTGACCTAAATGCAGATAGTATGTGCTGGTACAATAGTATGTGGAATGTCTAGGAAAGCAGACCTTCTCCAAGCCCTGCCTCTCCCAGGGTCATAAACAGATAGGATCCCTGCAGCAGAGCTTTTTGGTGCCAGGAGTGACATTGCAATAATGTCAAAGCTTGTCTTCACTTACAACGAAAACCTGTTTCTTTCCTCTTTCAATATCCAGAGGCAGAAGCCGTACCCATCAGTTTCCTAAAACCTGAAGTACACTCACTGGCACAGTACTCTGTTGGTATATTTTAATGAATTTAACAGTTAATAGTAAGTTTAGACTCTAGTGACAGAAGACATCGTTGTCTGTGTAAATTTCATATATTTTTGGTTTTGTTGTTAAGAAGAGTGTTTTGATTTGTTAATGTTTGGTATCACCCAGTTAAAACGTAGAATTCAAAGCTGAGAAAAAGCAAAGGGTTTGCGAGTCCAACTGGAAGGGTAATTGATAAGCAAAAGAATAGATTGTCAACAACCTGTAAGCTTTCTATCTTGAGCAGTCCAAATAGAGAGTGGCGTATTAGAAAGCCTTTTGTCTATCCTGCTTAGAAATTTTTTTCAAGATTTTAATAATTACATTTTGCCAGCAAATTGAGAATAATAGGAAGATAATTATCTGTAACTAGTGCAGAAATCTGAAACAAGTTCCCAGGTATTATTGTAAATGATACAGTGTGATTTATAAGGTCATGCAAAATTTCATCACAACTTGAAGCAGGATGTTTTGGTGTTATAGATAGATAGCTGATTTATAAATTGATAAAAGGCAGAAAAGGCGTTCTTATTAGAGACTCGTGGACAGAGTGTCCGAGTTGAAAAGTAGTTTAGATATGTTTTAAAAAATCAGTAGATTTCTGTCCATCCCAATTACATAAAACCATTTTTAGCTCCCGTTGTATAAATTCCTTTGTGTTTGTAAATAAGGTTTATTTCTATCATAAGGAAACATTAATTACAATTTAGTGTAATTATTTAGAAAGATCAAAATCTATTTTTTATCAGTGCCAAGTTTACTTTAGACCCTAATGTACTGCATGGTTATGCTAGGACATATCCTAGCATATTCTTGTCCTGCTTGGACAGGAAATGGGTTGGATCTAGTCTTTGTTAGAATGCAAATGTGAGAGAAAAGATAGAATAAGTTACAACAGCAAGAGAAAAACTTAAAAGCATATGAATAAAGTTTACCAAACACAGAATGCTAGCAAGTGTAATAAAGACTCTCATTTTTAAGATGCAAAAACCCAATACTTCCTGTCTTACCTAAATTAGTTTGGAGAATGAGAGGCTTGTGTGTGAGGACAGCAAGTCCTTATTCAAATGCCATTCACTTCTTACAGCCAAATGAAGTCAGAGAGCCAAGAAATAAGTACTGTGCCCTTCCTTGCTTTACAAACTTAAAAGCTAGTGGGCAGTTCAATATCCAATGAGTGTTTTTTATAGGCTACATAAAGAAGATTACATCAGCTTCTGTACACAAGGCTCACATATTTAATTGCACAGTTCCTGTCTGCCTCTCTCTAAACTCATACAATTTACCTGGGAGTAATTTGGTGTTTACAAAAAAAACCTATTGAAATTCACACATGTATTGTTTCTGCAGCTTCCTGAGGGATGTAGTGATTTTTAATACATAAGATTATTGGAATATAATTTCTATGTATATCTATTAAGAGGTGTTGTTTATGAATGATAATTTAGTAATATATCTTAGCTACACTGCCTTACTTATACTGCTACTTACAGTAGCTTTTGACAAAACACCACTAACCAAAAGAAAAAACCCAAACCCAAAACCTAGTGCAATAAAACGTGTATCTTTTGCGTTCAGGCTGACAGGAGGTCATTTTCTTCAATACTTTTTTCTCCTGTAAGGAAGAGTTTCCTTCCTGTAAATAGTTGTTTATTGTGCTATATATACTTTAAGACTCCATGCCAAATGAATATGGTAGCTGTAAAACACTCAGCTCTAAACCTAGATTGGCTTCCAGAAGCTGTTAATATTTAAAGTTTCTTTGTTGCTTTTAGAACATAGTAAAGTCACACCAAATAATGGGAGGGACATTGTTATCAGCAACCCATTTTTCAGCTGTGTAATCCAAGTCTGTGATGCCTGTAGCTCAGTAATAACTTAGTTGCTTCACCTAAAGCAAATGAGATTCCACTTTAGCTGCCTGCTATCCCCTGTGCATTTGTGCAATTTAGCAGAGCTAAATTATTGCTGCCATCTCCAAAGACAGAGTGATGGAGAGGAGATCTGTCTGCTCCTGTGCACGTGAGTAAACTCCAGCTTTCTGATTTTAGCACTGAGATACAACATGAGCCTTCCAAAGTGGTAATACTTGAGCGATATGCAGGAGCCCTAGGGGTGTCAGTAAATGGATTCCTTTACTGGATCACCAAACTGACCCATTTTCAACTTAGGCTATACTAGGTGGTTCATAAGAAAGGGGCAACCTCTATTTCAGTCTCACTTTCCTCCTCCAGAGCTTCACAGAACGTAATGTTTGCATTTTATGCAAGAGAAGTCTTCCCGTTGCTTGCTGAAAGAGCTGTTCTTAGCAGGGATGTGCAGGTGGAGCAGCATATAGCACAGAACGTCTCAGTTCATTGTGTCTGACTTTGGTGTTGGAACATCGTGAACTGCTCAAAGCAAGTGAAAGTTTACTTGTGTGCACATTCATGTACAGGTACAACATCCATACGGTTGCAACGAAAATAGTATTGGTTATTTTTGTTTGTATTTCAACGTTTGGAGTCTTCACAATTGAGTTTTTTTCAAGTTTCCCTTGACCATATGAGCAAAAACAATTGAGCAGAACCGCAGTCTGAACCACTCATTCTTTTAGGTTAAATGCACTGACTTTATCTTGTGAAAAAGAGAAACAAAGCCAAGAACCATTCAAGCCAGACAAACTGCCAGCTTTCCAGCTGGCTTTAGTCCCACCTTTCTGCCTGTCTTTTCACCAGTGACCTGACCAAATCTCTCTGCAGTATGTTCTGTGGGATTTCTCTTTGCAAGCAGTTTCTGCTGGTACATAAAAACTGTTTTGGCTGGATGAGTTGTTCTTTGTGAAACAGCACAACCCGAAAAAACTTTATTCTTTTGCATCCTTTTGTCTCCCCAACCTGTTTGTCCACCAGAAAATCCGAAGCTGTATCTCTAGAAAGTCCAAGAGGGAATAAACTGAGCTGGGATGAGCCTGACTTTTTATGCTAAGGAGATCTCTTAAATGCTGTATGTGGGACAGAAGTCAGACAGTATCACAACTCTATACTAGAATTGCTCACTCTTGCTAAAACAGTGATTCCAAGTGTAAGTGGAATAAAGTCCTCTTAAAGAGTTTGAGCCAAGTGATGCTTACAGTTTCCTTCATGTTTGAAGTATGAAAAATGAGCTTCAAACTAATGTGGTTAGAGCAAGTTTTGTATTTATAAACTGAAGTTTGATTGTATTTTTGTTGCATAAATTACAGAAAAAATATAAGACACATCAGTTTAGTTAAATATTTGCTTGAAAACACTTGTAGTTGTTGAGTTAAACTGTTCATGTTTCTTATCAGAAACATTTTCTGTCTGTAAGAAACCTTTCTTGGTCTCTAATGGCTGTTATTACCCTACTTTTCTGGTTTTGAGCATTGACAAAATTTTGAAAAAAATCCATGGTTAGCCGCACTTATAGTGCATAGATTCAATATACAGAGCTGTGTTATGCTTGCAAACCACATTTTTTTTCAGAGGAAGGCACCTGGAAACTCTGCCCCTGTGCACTTTGACCCTTTATGGCAGCATAAAAACCTGAGCCAGCAATTGGTGCTTTGGACATATTTGAACAGATGTAGGGAGGACATTTAGCTTGTGGGACCTGACTAGTCTGAAATAAAATCCCCTGAGTTGCATATAATATAATGCAATACTTCTTTAGCACCTACTACTTTGATTTATTAATCTGTTTTTGTTCTGCATGATTCCTTAGAAATGTCAACATAACCTTTAAGTTTTAGAAGTGATCAAGTGCTAAAACAAAGCACTTTTAGACTAATCCAAAAGTGAAAGAGGAAAAAGCATTACGGCTTAGTGGTCTTGAGGAGTTAGGAAAGCCAGAACAACTCCTCTGCAAATTAAAACTGCTATACTAAGGGGAGATTTGTTCTGAGAGTCAAGCGGCCTTTTAGATTTGTGTATTTCTAATTAAAATCTCCAGTTCACAACTTTTAATTCCAATTAGAAATTGGTCTGGGATTTGCCAGACAGATTTGGCTTTTTTTTTAAAATGCTTGCATTCACTGGCAGCTGAGATTCAATTCTTATTTTCCCAAGGATTCTCAGTTCATTATACCAGTGAGTAAGACAGCAGCCACCGACATGTAATAACCCCACAGTTGATGAGCAGGCTACAGTGGAACTCACACAGTCAGCCAGCACCTGTTGTTAAGGCTGGCCCATCAGACCGTCTTTGGGAATGATCATACCTTGCCAAATAAATGATCAGGTAGTTTCATTGGTTCTCCAGAGACTCGTTTTGTTCAAGGATTCCAAAACCTGCTGGTCAAAATATTGACATGCAGTTGAGGGCAAGACAACATTATTCTTCTGGAGAGTCCTAGGACATGACCACTAAAAGGGCACTTTCTGTGGAATCAAAAAACATTACTAAAAATCGGACTTCTTGCTTTTGGAAAGGCAGCTGTTCCAAAGAGAAAGTCTGGGGTTTTGTTTTTTAAAATCTTTCAAGACAGCTTTTCAAGACCTTGGTTGTCGTTCACAAAGTTAAATACTAAGCTCTGTTTTGTGCCCTCTGTTTTTGCTGGACATTGTTTAGCCATATTAGGGTGTTACAGAGAACACCAAATTGATATACCATTCTCATGTTTATTCCTTTTGCCTCCCCTGGCGTCTTAGGGTTACTATATGCGATAAGGACAATATTTTGGAAACCATCTTTCATTCTTAATCGCTAAGAAAATTCTCACTTTTGGTATTTTGAGAAGCAAATAAGCCTCATGCATGCCATTTTCTTGAATATAAGTAAAAACTAGACAAGTGGCCGGTCTTGAACTCTTAGACCAGGACTGCAGAAAAGATGACTGTCGTACCATTTTCAGCTGACTGCATGTTTTACCAGCTTTTTCCCAGTATCTACCTTATAAGCAATATTTATGAACAGCAATGTAATGACAAAAAAACCAACACCAGTGCGCAAAATAAGTGAAAAGAGGCAGTTTCACACCTTTGAAAACAGGCAAAGAACAAATAAACCTGAGTTCAGAGGTGTGGGAAGGGAGACAAGTCTCTTACCTGGATAGCTTTTTGACAGGAGTGTATCACCTCTGTTTTTGCACATTGGAATGAATGAAAGTCTTCAGTCAGGCATTGCTCTATTTGCATAAAGGATAATTATTAGCTAAATACTCCTCAAGGTAAGAATGGGTAGTTATGGAATCTTGAGCTTGCTGCTTGGTAGTGTGTTGTCACTTGTATTGCTCTGTAAACTTGTATATATATGTAGCACTAGCTGAGGATTTGAGTTTAAATAATGCATAAGATTATTAATTAACTAATACTGATCCAAAAATTATGCTGAGTTCAGGCTGACACATCTCTGACCTTTGAAGCTACTTCTCATCTGAGATTTGATTTGGTTTATGCATCCACGTGTAGCATTAGTTTTTGATTTTACGTATTCGAGGTGTATGAAGAGAACTGCAGTCTTGCTTGAGTGCACTTTGCAGGCTGGAATAAGTACTGTTCTGCTCAGTGCATAGAATGGGACTGCTGGAGGTCAGAGTTCCATTCCTGCATGTCAGCGCATTCAGATCACAAGATCTGTTACTTCTGTAAAAATGCAGGCAGATCAGAGGACAAAGATTGACTTTCTGTTCATTCCTGTGAGGTATATAAATGACCAAGTCCCATCTCAGTTACCTTGGCTCTTTGGATAGGTGCAGACTATCCAAATGACAAATAAACATCCATCTCCTCCTCTCAACAAAAGTGATATGTAATGTTTAATGATTACTAAGCAGTGCAGATTAACAGGTTGGGCACAAGGCCACAACTCACAGGAATGTACTACAAGCTAAGATGTGAGAACACATGCATGTCTTTCAGCCAAGGAAGAAAAAGAGCATGCATGCTATAAGAATCTGAGATGGGAGTTGCAAGGCCTAAAAAACATTGTGTTACTGGCTTGCAGTGGGTTGCAGTGCACAGACATGATTACAGAAGGTCAGATTCCAACACTGTCTTTTATCCCAGTGCAGAAAGTTGTTTTCTGCTCTCTAAAAATAAAAGGGAAACATAAAAATGATGGAAATGAAAAGTCAAAACATACAGAAGAGAGGAATAGAAAGGGAAGCACATCTCACCTCTTTGATGTTAAATTAGTCATGGCTTCTTAAAACTGCTGGCTGTTACCAGGAACTCAAACTTGGTGACAGTAGTTGTGACATTCTAATACCAAAATCTTAAGAAGGTAATTCCAATCTTAGTAAAACCTTGTTTCATGCCTTCTTATAGAAAGCCTTTCAAGCAGTCCTGTCCCTTTGCTATTGCTAAGGTAGCTCTTAATAAAAGGGGGAAGCAGTAGTACACTTAATCTGCATGATGAATTTTGCACAATGGTCACCAGGATAGTGTGTTTCTTTGGTCTTGTGCACTACAGGATGGAAAATATCTCCACTGACATTCTTCTGTTACTTTCATTTCAGCCTTGGAGTATTTCTTCTTAAAGAAGACTTAAACTCAAGTGTCTCATATTTGTCCTTTCATCCATTTTACTGCCTAATTCCTAGAACCAAGACTTATCTTCTCTAATAACCTCTTATAATGTGCATGCCATTTGCTTCAGTGCCAAAATAAGCTTGCCCACTCCGTTCTCCTTTGTGTTTCCAATATTTGGAAAGTCTGCAATTTCTGGTATTTGCAATGCTGGAATTTGCAGAATAATTGGGTTTTCCCCCATGTAACAATTCTGAGATCTCTCTGCATTTCTCCAACAGCACTTTTCTCAATATCAGGCTCCTGAGAGAGAGGAGGATATTATGATATCATTATCACTTGACTCCTACCATATAGAGTTGGTTGTAACTTTGTTTTGCCTCAGGTTACCCTAAAAGTAACACTTTCTGAAAATCTAAAAGAAAGAAATTTCAAATTATAATTTTGAAATATGTGAACATTCTTTAGGCACAGCACCATAAAAGTCAGGGTAAATATCTCTGGACAGGACAGTTCTGCATAGGGAAAAAAAAATTACTATGTGAAACAATCTCTCACTCTACCCCTAGGAGTTGTGAAAATAATATAGTTTTGAAGAAATTACATTTTATGATGAACAAGCTTTACTTAACATACAGAAGTACTGACAGAACATTCATCAGTGAATTATGGAGATGGGAGCTCACACTCCATTGCATAAAGTCATTCATGAAGGCTTCAGTCCAGCACTAATTCTGAGTGGGCTGGTCCTGGCATCCTGGTTGAATTCCACTGACACTAACGAAAAAGGACTAAATTCTAAAAGTACTGTCTTTCCATGTCTAATGCTCCAGTGTGCAACAATGGTAATTGGCCAAAATAACCAAAAGACATATTGCAATGAAACACCTATCTCTAAGAATAGGAACTGTGTTAGAAAAATGATAACCATTGGCTGGTAATTGTGAGTTTGCAGATGATTTTCCTTTGTGTGACTTACTATTTATCCTTATGAACAGATGCACAATCTTAACTGGATTAAGAACTGCAAAAGATTAAAAGCAAAATCAAACAGAGGTATTTATGAAAGAAATATTAGAAAGAGATAAAATATATTTGTTGACACACTTAACTGAGGATTTTAGATTATTTCAGAAAAATTTATGACATTACTACATACAATTCATATCAGGTAACCTAATTATGTACTTTAAAAAATAATGCTAAATTAGTCACACAGGGAAGGTTAATCTTAGAACAATAAAATTGTGGTTAAAATTGTTTGTTTGCTGGCCACCAATAACATCAAATCTTCAAAAGTGTGTAGTCTAAATGTAATAGCCTTGTTCTTCCTTCTGTGCACGTCTGAAGTTCATAAATTCTGTGAATTAAAAATCTTAAGCCTAATGCCTGCATTATTTAAAATGTCCTCAAGCCTCAGTTAGTCTGTAATTTACCTTGATATCGTATTGACCAGGTGTGTGCTTAAAAAGCATTCATTTGGTTGCTATTTAATAGGAAAGATGGGCACACTGAAAGTAATCATCCACTCTTTTTAAATCCTGTATGCACTCCACCTAACATTCCTTCTCTACCTGCGGCAAGTGTCCAGTGCAGCCTGAAATGATGTATATGTGGGGAAAGAACATATTACTGTTTTTTTTTAAAATGAAAAAAATCTTATGTAGTCTCTGCAGCAGGAGAAACTCTGAGATCTGCGAAGTTCAGTGCCCATTTATGTATTCAAAACTGCGTAAAATAAAATCTCCTTCACTGTACATCCCTCTGTCTGTTTCCCACTACAAACACAGAACCAATGGATTAGCACTTACCAAAGGCACAGAATAGCTGCCGTAGTTCCACAACAGTTTTTCTGCCAGCACTCAGTAGCACAGTACCTCAGGAGCACAGCTTTCTAGAAGAGTAGATTAGAAATTGTATCATGATCCAGTGTGGGTCTTTCCAATTCGTTATCAGTCCAATGGTGTTTACAGTGAGATAACATAAATAAATAGTAGTACTGGAGAAATCTTTGTCCTGTAGTGGGTAATCACAGGTAAAAGATAAAGTTTTAATCATTATACATTACAGGCGCTACTGGTAGTCTCTGACTTCTTACTCACCCCTACTATTCGGCTTTAATAAAACCAGTTGTACTATGTGGACCTCAAACAGAAATGCGGTTTCACGAGTTTTGAATGCTTGCTTCAGTTGGCTGAAAAATTACTCCAATGTGTTAAATGAGATTAGGGCAGGTGGTGCTTAGAACTGTCCTTAGACTCAGTTGTCCATGATCGTGAATTAAGTCCTTTGAAAAAGGAGTTTTATTAAAATAAATCATGGAGGGGGCTTAGCTAATAAATCTTACATTTAGGAAGACTTTACATCCCATCAGCTGACATTGAGTGTAAAATGTCTGACTTCTTCTGCCTCATAAACAAAACTGCCAGTTGTTTCATCCCTAAACAGCCAGAACTGTGGAACCGAAGCTTGCATAATGATGAGTATGAACATTGCTACTCATATTTGTAAATCTTAGAGGCAAATTTAATGTAGCAAGGATAGTCTCTCTCTACAGAAAATAAAGATGTGATCATGAAGGAGTCATAATAACAGAAGCATGAAATGAAAACAGTTAAGTCAAGTATTACCCCGGAGGCTCATTACTGAAGGTGCAGTAGTAGGCTGTGTGCTTGAATTAGAATGCTGCATGTGTACAGAGAATAGTTCTGCTGCTTCTTGGAAAGAAAAGTCCACTGCCTGCTTTCCCAGGCTGTGCCAAAAGGAGTTATGTGCTTGAAGCAAGCTAGTTTTAGTGTTTGATCATAATTTCTCTTCCTTGTGTGTCTGAAAAGCCACCCTTCAATCTTAGTTATAGATTTAGTTACCGTTCCTTTCAAAACTTTTGCATATAGGTGACATTATTTGGAGTTCCATCATCAAGAACAACATAAAACCACAATGAATATTTTACTTGTTGCCAATTTATGCTGAAGGAAATCGTTTTCATACATCAAATTTCATCAGAAAGGTGTCTGTCCTCTAGCAGCCCAGCTCGCGTACCATGACAGAACCTTTCTTTCAGTCGCTTGCAGAGCCTTTAAATTTGTAGTGAAGAAGCAGCCAAAAAGCATTTTCTGCTTCTGGATTCATCTTACCATTATTTATTAGTTCCCTTTACAAAAGAATGTGAACATAACATCTCAACAAGGGATGACAGGGTGTCACAACACTCTGAATTGTCCATGCCTAGCTGATCTGATTGGCTATGCTCGCATGTCTAGAGAGGCCAGATATTAAAATAGCTTATGCCTTTGCCTAAACTGCTTCTGTAGCCTGTTTCCTCTTTTACCTCTTGAATTTGTTTTAAAGGAGGAGGAGGATGGTATAGGGGGGAGAAGAGATGCAACAGTCTAACCACATTTTCCGAGGCTAACTCACCTCAGCACAGGAAGCAGTTGGTGCTGTGTCTGCCTCTCTCTCTCTCTCTTTCCCCCACACACAGCACGTTCATTGCTGAAAGAAGGACTATGCTCACAAAAGCAGGCTGGGTAAGAAATGGAAAATGATAGGCTGTGATTAGCATCGGCTTGAAAACATCCATTGTTTGCTCACACTGCTGTGCCTGTGAATTTTAGCCAGATCACAGCAAGGATTTTGTGAGTTGCTTTGAAAGGTGAAGCTCAAATAATGCTGATTTCAAAGAGGAAAGAAGCTTATTAAGATGCTGCATAAATCAAAGTCAATTCTATTTTTATGTTTTTAAAAAAATAAAAAGATCCAGCTGGATGCGCAGCCTCCTGACTGGCCTGTAGAAGAGGCAGTGATTTCCAGTAAATAACAGACGATGCATTCTCCATTTTTGAAGCCAGTTCGTTCCTAACCCACAAAGATTCATGCCCGTCCTTCTTTTTGCGCATGTACCGCGCCGAATGGTCGTGTGGATGGATTAACTGTGACAAGCTGTGACATCAGCAAGGGCTGGGTGCTGCCTGGCTGTGTGGTTTTGTAATGCATCCTCCCATTGCTGCTGGGCTGACTCATTGACGTTATAGGGTGAGTGAATTACGGGTAGTGTGAGCCAGCACAGACCGAAGTCTTCGGCGTTGCACTTCCGTGCAGAAGCTGTGCCGTTATCGTAAAGCAAGCAGATTTTCAGTCCCTGCTTACACAAATGTTATAGCTGAGGAGCAAATGCAGAAAAATATTAGAGCTAATAAATGAACACAGAAGTGTTAAAATATGCCCATTCTTTAGTGTGAGTGCAGAAACTATAGTCTTTGGCCTTTGAAAAAGCCTCTGAATTAGGTTTTTGGTTGGCAAAGCGTGTGTAAAAAACACAGGCTGTGTTTTGCCTGGGGACCACCGGGGAGGAAGAATCAGTCTTCATCAGCCTGCAAAAGTTCAAGTGATCATGGTTATTTTGGGATGTGGGGATTTCACGGACAGGAGGAGATTTACTTTACCTGATCATAGGAAGCAAGAGTGAGTGGAGCAAGAATATGGTAGAAGCAGCTTTAGTGTGAATGTGTACTATATTGTTAGTTTCCACTCAATTCAGAAGGGGGAAGTGTTTTTTATTGATAACCCAGGAGCTTACTGATTTCTTAGTTATTTATTAATGATCTTGTACTTAAACCTGAAATACCAGACAAGTAGGATTTTTGGTTGACATTGAGGAATCCTGGTGAGAATTGCCAAGAATTCAGCCTCTGGAAAGGTGAATGCTAGTAAGGGCTATTCTGCCCTCCATATACTCCACATTTCCATAGTGCTCACAGTCCCTTAGGAATCTTTTTTTAAGGTTCAGAGGGTTTTGAAGTACTCAACAGAACAGGAAGCTTATGTAGACAATTGGTGAGTTTGGAGCAAACAAGGTCTTTTTAACAGCATGGACTTTAAACTGGCTTCATTTCATTACTCATAGCTGCAAAAAACCCCAAGGAGGCAGGATCCTTTTGTGTTATAAGAGGTACTTGGAGGACAACAAGTTGCCATCTTGGAAAAAATAAACTTGCTGACATTTTCTGTCCAGAGGTTTTGACCTTCATCTTGTAGATGCTGATGTACTTCCCTATCCATTCAACAGCCTATTCTCCTGGCTAAAAAATGAGATGGGTACTTCTGAAGATGGTTCCTTCTGGAGAACTTAGGAGCAGCAAGAATTTGAACTGACATACATAATTATTGTTGTAGGAACATTTGGGAAGTTTATTGTTGTTTGTTTCCAGTGGGCATCTTGGCTTTGGAGCTTCTCACTAGCTTAGGTGAGCACTTGTGCCTGTTCTGGATTCTAGAAAGGTGGTAAGCAAATCCTTGGGACACTGTGTCCAGGGATGCTGCCAATAGTAGTCACTTACTGCAAGAACTTCATTTAGTCTTGAGAGGGGGAATTAAATTATCATGCATATTTACACTCAACAGAACAACAGTGACTGTGTTACCGTTGGTCCACATCCTGGACCTGGACACCATGGACAAGAGAGTGTATGTTTGCAGGAACCCCCTTACAGGGGCGGACAAAGGTGGTCTGAGCATCTCTGTTGAATGAATAGTGGTATGTAATATGATCACTATCTCAGACACCATAGCAGGGTAGTATCTTAGGCTGCACTTTCACTACTCTAAGACTGTAACACAGAAAACCTTCTGTGGAGCAGGGTCTTTTTTAAGCCACTTTTTTAGGTGGGTCCCTCATGGAGTCCACCTTCCAAGTCTGAGGTTTGGCCGATAGCCTGCTGAAAAATTTTACCTACTCTGCAGGTATCAGTTGCACCTCTCCCCTACCAATACCTTGTGCCAGTTTTTCTATCTCTATTTCTTGGCTACATTTGCAACTAGGCCATCAGTCTTTCCAAGCAGAAGCTCCCAAAAGAGGATGTAAGGAATCTCTGTTGCCATGAGAGTGGTGTTAGCCAGCCACTATGGCCTGTCTACCAGAAGAGAAGCTGTTCTCAAACACTGTTGAAAGCAAGCTAGATTATGTTAGCTTTTGATGTGCATGGTAACTGTGTTCACCAGAAATACAAAAAGGAGACCACACCAGCTGAGTGAGATTGTCAGGATGAGAAAGGTACTACTGCAATATATAGGTCTTTCCTGATCATTTCAATCCTAGGCTGTCTTCAACAGAACAGCTCTGTTGAGAGTAACCCTGCATGTTACCTTTCAGTTCCTAAACAGGCTGTGATCTACTGACAGGGGTCAACCACAGGCTTCAATCCCGGGAAATTTTGTTCAGGACATTATAATAAAGGTGTAATATAAAGTTAATCTGACGTCAGAGATTCAGTACTTGACTGAAGATCACCTGGAATGGAAACACTCCCTTCCTGTGTTTTTCTTGCTCTCTTCTCTGTAGATAAGATATTTGGTTCAATGTCTGTGTGTGCACTTGTTTTCCAGGGCGTGCAACTCTACCTCTGGACAGGATGAATCCAGGGTAAAAGAGAATCAGCAGATGCTGAGTACAGGGGGGGAGTTATAGCTGTAGGCTAAGGAGTAATATCCACAGCTGTGCTAACTGGAGCAGATCTGGCTGCCGTGGAAGGTGTTGACAGCTAAAGATAGCTTACCCCTGCCCTCCCAAGAAATTAAGTTTGTGAATGAGAATAGGTTGAAAGTGGCATGTGTAAGAAACACAACATGATTATCTTAGAACAGTTTGGCATAGCAAACTATGCCTCTGAAAAGAAAATACTGGCAAAACCGTACTGCAGTAATAGGAGGCAATGAAAAGCTGTTAACTTGGGCCTGTAGCCTTTGATTCAGCAAGGATTGCCCACAAAGCAAGCCTTTCCAAGGAAGAGAGAAAAAGATTTTGTGACAACCAGTGGACAACACTCTGTACTCATCTCTGCTCTTCGTATTCACACCATCATTGTTGTTCCCAAGAGGCAGCACATACAAATGTGTCTGGAACTGAGACTGTGACAAGGACTGGGAAGACACCTCACCAACAGGCAGGAGTATCTGGAGTTTAGCAGCCTCAGACCTGGTGCTTATGAGAGCATTGGTACCAGGATGCCAATAAATGTGCTTTAGTGTTGTTTGTAATGACTGATGATGAAAAAGGCCCATCTGTCAACTCTCACAGAAAAATCCCAAATAAGGAACAGTTGAAAGCCAGCCACAGACAGGACAGTGTTTGCTGCTTCACATCCAAAAACCCCAACAGCAAACAATGAACAATCCCAATCTGACAAGCACTCAAATGAAATTACAGGTACATAGCCTTTTGCGTGTTTGTAAATGAAGACAGTGATGTCTAGAAACCATAACATAAGGACAGAGAGGCTGGAAGAGGAGCAGGCAAAAAAAGACTCTGAAAATCTGTGAGCTTGCAACCAAGGGCCCTTTGGTATGCGATGGTGCACCAGCAGGTTACAGAATCACAGAATATGCTGAGTTGAAAGGGACCCACAGGGATCATTGAGTCCAACCCTTAGCCCTGCACAAGACCATCCCTGACAGTCACATGGCATGGCAACGTCAAATGAATTTACCCTGGGTCAGGGATCTGCCTTGTCACATGCCTCTAACAGTTTTGATCTGGTCTTCAGTGTTCTAAAATTGTCTTTAGATCACCTCTGGTAACAGCCTGACAGTTGAGCCAAGCTGTGCCCCAAGTGCAACAGTCAGCATGGCTTCCAGCCGCTGTGTGGCAGGGAAATTCTAGCAATACTATATATGTTATAAAAAACCCATCCATCTCACATCAGAAATGTAGTATGGGTAAGGATAAGATCAAAATTTGAGGAAGTGTCAATCCTATCAGTCCAGTTTTATTAATGGGAGCATACTGTCTTGTCCATTTGCAAGGCAGAAGAGATTCATACAAAATGACAGATCAGCCAAAGGACATAAGAAGTCCTACACTTACGTACATAAGATCTCATGTACCATCACTTCAGTCATGGTTGGCAGTGGCATTCTGTTTTAAATGTTTTACTTAATCGATAGAGTAGGAAAAATGTAGATGTGCTGGGGTCTTAAGTGTACGTATATCAGATGGAAAGTTTTATTTATCCATAGATTTTCACACAGTACTGGAGTCAGGAAGACCCTAGTACTTTTGCTATTATCTAAATGGCGTTATTAAGTTTTTACAAGACCACGTAGTTAATCATTGTTGTGCACACTGACTGTAAGTGTACATGTAAGCAAATATTTCAATAGAACACAGGGTACAACTGGAAATAGTTAATGGATCTGAGGGAGCTTAGCTAGATTTTGCAAGAAAATATTTGTCTTTGAACTTTGGAATAGGACTGTCAAGACTTTTTTTAAAATATCTGTCTAAGCCAAAAAAAGCCTATTTTCAGATGGTCATTTTGTAGTTCAACAGTGATTTCTAAAATACTTTTAAGGATACTAAAGCAAATAGCTTTCTGCTATTTGCTTCTTTTACAGCTGCACCATTTGGGCAGGTACTGTAAGCTCATCAGTGGCTGCATACATAATAATTTCTGTCATGACCATTTCTGTTATACTTTAAAAGAAAAAAGCCTGCTTTAGGTCTTTGGTAAAAGAGTGTGACCTGCTGGGGCTAGGACTGTGTGCTTTGATACAGCATATATGGAGCTGGTACAGTGGGTATGGCTTATGTTACATTTATTTTACCTGCCCTGTTTTCCTCTTCTAGATCGTGACTGGAGATTTTTTTCTCTTCAGATTGCACAGATACTTTATTTATTCTCTATCCAATTCTGTCAGCCCTTCTTAATTCTCTGGACATTTGTGGTTACCATTACAGTTTCTTTACTAAAACCTTTCTCTGGCAAGAAAGCGCAGAGGAAGAGCCTCAATCAAAAAGGCTTAGAAACATGGGAAGGCACAGAAAGAAACAATTTATGAATCTCAGCACAGAGCCCAGCATTGATTTAAGAGCTCTGTTGATGGCCCCGTTCTTATATCTCATCCTAATCAGTTTTAAGAGCTGTAGGTGATTGTCTCTCCCCATTCCCTCTTACCTAAAGCATTGTGTCTGCAGTTCACTTGTACAGCTTTCCACCCAAGCAGAGGCAAGGTGCCTGGGAAAGAGCAGGCAAGACTGCAGGACAAATGGTCAGGCTGCACTATACCAGAAAAATTAGGTATAATGCTTTGAGATGGCTGGAGAAATCAGCTTAGAGAGATGTTACCAAGACCCTGCTCAGTGCTGCTGTGTGACCAGGGCAGGACTGATGTCAAGGGTGCTTACAGAGCCTTTTGGGAATTTAAAGCAAATCTTCAAATGTATCACAGATAAATTGCAAACGCCGGTTTTCATCTGCTGGGTAAAAGAATTCCAGTGTCCAAGTTTTACTACCAGTGCTCCTGGAAGATTCCCTGACACAAAGGGTTTCGTCATGGGGCTGCTCCCACGTCTTTGAATGAACTTATTCAAAGCTGAATAAAAGGATTGCAGCCTGAGAATAACTAAGCAAATGCTTACAATGAAATAAAAATTACAAACATTGTGTGCATAAATTCAGCGTTCTTTGAAAGATACAAAGTTATTTTTCAACTGGACCTAAACCTGTAAGAAATGCCACTAAGAAAGCTATATTATATTTTGCAAATTAAGAGAACATTAAGAAAGACTGCGTATGAGACAGAAGGTGATCAAGGCCTAGCAGTAGGTCATCTAATGGGAACTGAAAAAACAGCTTAGCAAAAAAAAAAACTAGGTAGATTTCATTTCAGCAAAGAGTTAGAAATCTTAATATTTTGTTAAAAAATCAAAATTCAGCAAGCAGGATCATTATATTGCTTCTGTTGCTGCTGCTGGAATAGGAAAAGAGCATGGATTGGTGAAGAAACAAGGCTTACTTATGGTGAACACCCATGACTTTAGAGGAAGGAAGTTTGTGTACAATTTCAAGAACCCTGGTTACATATCAGTTTTGAGAAGGAAGCCATCTGACCCATTATCTACTACCAGTTGCTACCTGTGCTGTAATTTACATTTGTAATTTTTATTACCTGTATTCTTCAGAGTGATGAATGGCAGACTTTACTACAATTTTACTGCCTTGGACAACCTTATGGATCTCCTGTGGGAAAACAAGCTAATTCCAGGTAAGGGCAGCTCCCTGCCTTCACAGCTTGGTTTATCTGTATATCTTTGCCCACATTGTACAATTATTAGAAAATTATTAGAGAGTTTTTCCGAAGCTAGTTTTGATAAATATTCATTATTTGCCTACTTTCCTTTGCCTCTTGTCCATGCAAATGGAAACAGTGTCAGCAAAGCAATTAAAACAATACAAATGGTTTTACATTGCTTTCAAAGGGCAGTTTCAGATGTATGAATTTGGAAATGAGAGCTCTTGAAGAGGAGAAAACTTTGTACCTGTTGACGTGTACCTAAAAGGGCCAGAGAATCAGATGCCTGAGGTATAACCTCCCATGGATTTCTGCAAACATCTGCTGTTTAAAGTTTTCTCTGAGCCCTGCATTTATGCTGGGAATTATTAGTATTGATTACTATAGTTGTTGACAAGTAACAAATGTGAACAACCTCAAATCTAAAATATTTCTGGTGGGAACATGGAAAAACAGGAAATAAAGACCATTTAATGATGCTTCATTAACAAGTTTGTTTTGGGTAATGTGATAGCCCCTTCATTGACCAAAATGAGATACCATTCACAGAAAAAGGAGACCCAATTCCTTATGTCTTTTTTAGGATTTGAACTGATGGGGAATCCAACAAGATATTTTTTAGATTTTGAAGATAAAGAACAGGTAGTAAGATGGAGAAACTTAATTACAATTCTGGCCAACAGATACATAGGTAAGTTAAAAAAAAAAAAAAAAAGCTCTGCTATTTATACTGTTGTAATCCTTTCAGGCTACTTCAAAAAGTTCTCTCCGTGTTGTGTTCAATTTCAAGACCCTGGATTTGAGCACAGAACTGGAAAAAAAAAAAAAAAGCCAGATCAGACCATGTAATAGTAGTCCCTTTTTTTGCTGATCCATTCAGAATTAAGGGTGTGTTCTGGGTAGTATATTTGGCCTGCCTCTAAGGACTGATTGTAACTTAGTTATGTTGCTGTGATTGTAAAGCACACAGCTTGCACTAGGACAGAATAACCTGAATGCTTCTTGCATGTCAACTTCAAATATTTCTAATGAGACAGAAACCTTAACCTGAGTTAAGGGTAGGCAAGTAACCTAGCCACAGGGCTGGAATTCACCTCCCTCTCACCTTTCATCTTTTTTGAATATTGCTGCATTTCATCAAAAATGAGAGATCATTTCGAAACTACCAAATCACATTTCCCTCGTTATTTTCAATATTTTAAATACGAAAATATTTTTTTAATATTATTAAATAATATTAAATAATATTATTATTTTTAATAAGGAAGGAAATTATGTAGTTGTGGTTCTGGGTGCTGAACCTCACCTGCAGCCCTAATTGATAAGATTGTCTGGATCAATGTCTGGATCATATTGTCTGAATATGCCATTCACTGATACATGAGACCTCTCCTACAGATAGGTATGGATTGGAGCATGTTGCTAAATGGAATTTTGAAACATGGAATGAACCAGACCACCATGACTTTGACAATGTGTCTATGACAGTGAAAGGTAAGCATGGTTTGGAGCACTTAGTAGTATGGTAAAGTTAGACAGGTATGTGGGGTGAGTGGAGGGCAAACAGTGAGATAGGAGATATACTGGCAAAAAAGTGAGGTAGACAGGAGTGGTAAGGAATGTGACAGGTACCCCTACACTTAGTCTGCTAAGGTCATGTTACTGACTACACTTTATTCCCTGCCTGCACATCAATATACATACGGGGATAGTGGGACAGGGAAAATGAAACAGGAGTTACACTAAGACACAGTTCATTGGTTGGATAGAAGGTACTGTTATTGGGAATAAGGGTTGAAGGGTGGAGTGGAGGAAAACTCTCCATTGACAGCTGTGTGGTTTAGGACCCTGTCCATACAAGACCTTTGGAATAACCTTTTGAATGCAGCTGGGGTTTTGATATCTTCTCGTGTTGTCAGCGCATAGGAAAGGATAGCCCCAGTTTTTGAGGTCTTGCCACTAAATCAAATAATAGAGTTGTAACATCTCTTTGTAGTTTTAGATCCAGTTTCTGTTTTGTCATCTTTGATATATGCTTCTGCTTGGACCTTAGGGTTTCTCAACTACTACGATGCTTGCTCAGAAGGATTAAGAGCAGCCAATCCTCTTCTGAAATTTGGAGGGCCTGGGGATTCATTCCACCCCTTACCCAAGTCACCCATATGCTGGAGTCTTCTGTGTCATTGCTACAATGGGACCAACTTCTTCACAGGGGAGACTGGTGTAAGGCTGGACTACATCTCTCTCCATAAGAAGGTTAGTACAAGATTTCAGTTTAAAGCAAATTTTTCAATCAGTTAAATAAAAGTTACATTTTATTCTGATTTATGAAGCTGATGATGATGAACGTGAGTGTCCAGCCTATAGCAGGAAGCATGGCTACCTGTTCGTACAAAATTTTCAAGATATTCAGCTACAAGACTTCACTCAAAACAAATTTGCCTTTGCCTAATTCCCACGGGGAAATGACTCCTCTGTTTCTTTTCGATTTTGTATTCTAGGAGGAGCTCACGCAAACAGCACATGCTATAGTGGATGAGATAAAAATACGAATATTGTCTGGTCCACAGCTCCTCTTGAACTGGAGAACATGTTTTCAGAATATGTTTATGTCTGTAGGTTACGTCTGTTTACTACTGTTAGCTCCCTTTCACTAAGCAGATATGAAATATTGTTGCAGGGAGGTGGGAGTTCTCTCTACATCTTGCAACAAGAAGTAGAAGCAGTTCAACAAATTCAGAAGCTGTTTCCAAGGTTTTCTTCTGTTGCCATATACAATGATGAAGCAGATCCAATGGTTGGATGGTCCATTCCCCAACTCTGGCGAGCTGATGTGACTTATGCAGCTATGGTTGTAAAGGTAACAGTTCATTGTCAGTGTTGTCACAGTAATGACTCCTGATGTGTTAATGCCATTGCAAAAGAAGACTTAGAGTTAGTTTTTAAGCAGCTACTCAAACTAATAGATCCTAAAAAAGGAGCGCTTCATACTGATACACTTTGGGTTTCCCTGAAGAGTCTGTTTTTAGCAGCTGGATTTAATTTCTATTAGTTTTCTTCATCTTTCCTTAAAAAAACCAAAACCAACCCAAAACCAAACTGAGAAGCAGTCAGAGAAGTGCTAGAGACCTGAGCTGGAGAATGTGTGAGGTCCTGTATACAGTCACCCTGTTAGATCCACCTGGTAAGACCATACCCACGCATGCTGTCTCCATGATGTAATACTGCTGCTCTGATCTCACTACTGCTAGCTGTCACCTCACATGTGAGACGTTATTTCCCGTCTCCTTTGTAAGTTTATCTCATCAAGAGACATCAGGAATAATTAAGAAGTCCCTTGAGCTCTCAGCATAAGCCCATTCTTTGGCTTTGGATAATGACTGTATACGTGGGTCTTATTAATTACTGATAGTAATTACTGATAATGCTCAGAAAAGCAGCAGAAGAAGAGAATTCTCAACATTCCTCCTTCTGCAGTAATTTTACTTTGGCCCCAGAACAAGCTCAGCTCTTCGCCTGTATAGCAGTAGTTTCCACTGCAGGCCTAGTGCTTTGTGAGCCACGACCTTAGACAGCATAAAGAGTTCAAGTGCTCCTGTGCAAAGCAGTAATTCCCAAACACAGGAGCGTGTATGCCACCCAGAAAAAAGAAACATCAGCAGCTCCTGTGGAGGCAAAGGCTCCCAGTTCCTTTAGACTGCATACACACTTAGCAATCTTCTGTAAGGCAACAAGTGATTGACTACATTGCAGAGAGTGTGCGAGGACAAAACCCTTTATAATGACATGGTGATTTGAAGGGAGAAAAAAAGGCATATCCAGTGGAAAGTTAACACTTGGGTGTGTAGAAGCTGAAGCCCTCTGTTCCTTCAGGGACACAATTGTGAGACTGTTCAGTTGTCAGCCTTCTGAAGTTCTGTTTGATTCTGATACTTGGGCACAATTTGGTTAAACAGAGAGCCTGGGAATTCTGACATTTTGCAGGAAAGCAGCACAGCAACCAGTGAAATACTGTAAGAACTAATTCCAAGTTAGCACCAAGTGAGAAGAATAACTCACTGAGAAACAGAATGCAGAACCAGTACGCTAGCCACTGGTATAGTGGGTACAAAGTAATTCCAGATTTGGAGGACCATTTAGATTTAATCTAAAATCCAGATTCCTAATTAATTATTCAAGACAGAGGAGCATCACTTGTACTGCAGTAGACAAGGAAATGTATTAGTTATTGATGCAGTGTACCAGTAATAATTATTTCAGAGACTTATTACAGGCAAAACTATATAGACACTTCAGATTTTGCAGTGATTAATGTATCACCTAAAGTATAGTTTCTCCAAGAGTTGTGATAAGCAGTTTTGTTCTTCAAACTTTTCTAAAAGGCAGTTCTTTTCAGTACACTGTAAAGATTAAAAAAAAATACAGGCACTGTGTGTTGGATTTTCTCTGGGGTGAAGGTCCATTTTCTCTCTGACTTTGCAGGTCATCATCCAGCACCAAAACCTGCTCATTTCTAAAGCCAACAACACCATCAACTACACATTGCTGAGTAATGACAATGCCTTCTTGAGCTACTACCCCCATTACTTCACACAGCGGACTCTGACAGCACGTTTTCAGATGAACAACACAAAGCCACCTCATGTCCAGATGGTGCGGAAACCGGTGCTGACTGTCATGGGCTTGCTGGCACTGCTAGGTATGGTAACCACTGATTAAAGAGCACATCCTACCTAGAAGCTTCCTGCCTAAGAGGGATTGTTTCAGCTATCTCACCATTCATAAAAGCAGGATTTCTCCCACCCTTTGTTTACCAGCTGCGTTAAGAAAACGAAACTCAATTTCCTCAGAGAAATTAATAGCTCAGAAAATATTCCGGATGGTCCATTATCCATTTGATTTAACTTGCTGCTTTGTTTGTACTCGCTGTGTGCCAGCCACTCCTTTTTTATTGACTAGCACTTCCCTCTTGTAATGCAAGGGATACTTCCCATCAGGCTGCAAATGACTTTAAGAAATCCCCACAGCTGGAAGACTCATTCAGCATACTAAGGGAAGAACCTATTCCCTGTCACATCTTTACATGTTGCTTGCTGAACTGCTAAGCCTAAGAACTGCTGTAGTATGTGCATGCTCTGCTGTTGAAAAATAAACCTGACTGAATCCTGTAACTGGTAAAATAAGGTACAACTTAGCTCAGCTTACAGATCTGTGTGCTTTGACCCTTCCTATATCAGAATCTGATACAGGACTTAGTAACAGTGGTGCTTACAGAGTTGTCACATCTTTTAAAGGAGAAAAGCAGATTTTTGCGGAAGTGAAGAGCAATGGGGTTGAAAGCACTCAAAGCAGCACAATTGACGTGCTGGTGTCTGTGCACACACCGAGTGAGATGCAACCCTCAGACAGCTGGCAAGCTACCCTACTGATGTATTTAAGTGAGGATAACAAGACTTCAACCAACATCAGCACCGTCACAGTGAATGCCACCCACTTCCCCAGTCTTAGAGGTAAACAAATATCATGTAGGCCGCTCACATAATTGGTCTTTAGGATATAATATCTGCTGAAACACTTCTGCTTAGTTGCCTTTTGTTGCAAGAGTGAGTTTCTTTTGCTAACTTTTTAATCTTTTGGGCACTCCTGGATTTTCTGAGGTATCATGGTTTTCTTCTAGGAAAGGTTCTTTCCTAATGCCTACACTTTGACCCTGCCTTTAATGGCAGCTGCCAAGTGCTGCCTTTTTGGAAAGCTGTTAATCTCAGTGTCCTTGTCTGGATAATGCCAGGCAACAGTTTCCTTAATGAGATGACTCCAAGACAGCCAACATGATGATATGATTACACAGCTGATGAAGTTGCCCAGTGAGTATGTGCCGCACCTGTGCCAAAAGAGGATTTCAATTCAGATTGTGGAAGGAATTGCTTGAAACGTAAACTTAGCAAATGTAAACTGTAGAGCCTTATAAGGGTGCTAGCCATGGGACTTCCAGTGAAAGCCAGGCTCCAGTGTGCTGAAATCACTTTTGAGAAGGTAGACTGACACTTCTTCTGCTGAATTTATTCTTGTTAATCTTTAAATCCAAGTAAAGAGTTTGCTTTCTTTCATTTGTGTTCCTAAAGAGCTGGTGTATGTGACGTATTACCTGGATAACAACCAAACCAATCCCTACCTGAAGTGGAAAAACCTAGGAAGCCCTGACTTTCCTTCTCCAGAACAGTTCCAGCAAATAAGGGATGCTGAGGTATGACTATATGTATTTGCTTGAAGTGTTGTACAGGTAAAGTGTTTGTGAAAAAGACAAGAAATCAGGCCAGGTTGTCAAAATTTCCTTAGGCCACAGTCATGTACTTTTCACATACACACAAAAATGCACTTGCAGTCATTCAGAGAAATGTAGCTGATACCGTTGTGTTTATGTTATACAAGAGATTAGATGTAGATGACCAACTTCTTTGCTACTGGCCTACCCATAAACTCAAGAGGCATAGTGGCTCCTGCGGAAGTTCCACTTTCTCTCTGCTTCAGTGAGCTTTGAGGCCCTTTCTGTTTTGCCTCCCCAAGTAAGTCACATGGCCCTGTGTATGTTACAGAAGGGCCAAACTGCTGCATTAGAGAGTTGAAATGAACCCCCTCAATAATAGAAAAGAAAACAGCTCCCTGTGCAAGTTCAGAAGACTCCAGGGGCTCACAGGGAGGGCTGCAGTTTCCCCTAATCCTCAGTAGTGCTGAATGCACTGCAGAGGTAATTTAAGGAGTAAGTCCTCTCTGAGAACTCCTCTCCTCCCTGTGGATAAAAGCCATGTGGAAATTACTTACTGTGTGTGAGAATATGTCGCGTCAGCCCCCTCTCTGATAGTTTCCCTATGCATTCAAACAGACAGGTTAAAATAAAGGAGGCTACATTCATGCCCTTCAGGGCCCAGAGAGAGTAGTTGCCTTCTGACTTGAGTATGCAGTACTATGTATTCTCTTCCCAGTCACCATAGATGACTAGCACTAAGGCCTGCTGGATACTGTAGGAGCCATCAGCTCTTCCTTTAAAAGGGCAGCAGCGAGGTTTTAGATGCCCTTATCCATCTGGTGAAGCCTCATCCTCAGGGACCAGCTATGTGGCTGTTGTAGCTAGCAACAGTTTGCTCTGCACACTGTGAAGAGACAGGGGCATGGTTCGTAAAGACCTGTAGCCTAAAAGGCTACTAAAAGTGACAGAATGTGCCTGAAGGATATTTTCCAATCAACCCAGATTGTGAAATGGACAAACCCTCGTGTTTCCTGAAGAGCTGGAAAACAAGTGTGTTAGAAAAGTCTCCCAGCTTGAAGAACTTTGATGGCTCTAAGGCACTTAGCAACACCAACTCTGTTGGAAATTTAGAATCCCAAAGTAAATACACAGGCACTTTACGCTGATTTTACAGTTGGCCTTTGGGTGCTGTAATGAAAGATTGTTCACAATACTACTTTTGTCTCCACAGGACCCACTGACAGCAGGCCCATTCCCACTTCCTGAAGGTGGCATCTTGACACTGAAACAAGACTTTCCCATTCCCTCAGTCTTTCTTGTCCACATCTGTGCAAGACCCAGATCTGCTCCGGGTCAAGTATGTATTCTACTGTCAGACTCACCAAAAGAGAAACTGCTTCCTGCTTTAAATCTTACTAAGGAGAGCCAGACTAACATTTGGATCAACTATTCATTAAAAGACAGTTCTTTCCTTTGATGAGAAGGTTCTCCAAGATATAATTCAAGATAAAGCGTTACAGAGCAAGTGGTAGGAGCCATCACTGAGATAAATGGAAGTTTATCCATTGTTGGAAAATAATAATGCAGTACTAAAACCTGCAGTATCTTTTTTAAAATCTCATGATATGCCACAAGGCTTGACAACAGCTCTCCAGTTAATAATTGATAACTAAAGATAAAATGGAATTGTGGCTGTCATATATTAGACATCTGTATCTGCTCATTCAGTTCAATAGGGTGCCCAGAGCCTCTGAAGATCCTCTGCAAGGCTGACGGGTGGGAGACATAGGCTACAAAACCACAGAGCCAGGAATTTTGTTTTTTCACCTGGTCTCAATGGAAAAAAGTCGAAGCAAATAGTTAGTAAGGAAGGATGAACACAGAAACCTGATGTGGCTGATTGGTTTGTCCAGTTTTCTTACATAAGCATCTGTGTTTTGACAGGTGACTGGTGTTCGTTTGATCCCTCTCACAAAGGGGCAGGTCACTGTGCTGTGGGACGATGATCATGTAAATTCAAAGTAAGTATCTTTTAAAATAAAATGGTTACAACTGAGTTACCAATGCACTACTACCTAAGTTGTCACCAGTCTTACAGAGTGAAACAGGTTCAAAAATTAATGAATAATTGTTCCTTGAGAGATGTTGCAGTGCATTTGTCTGACAAAATGAACTGTAGGACCTGCATGCACTAACTGTGGAGAGCAACCCTGACTGGTTTGCTGCCTGACCAAAGGAATCTGCTTGTTTCTCACCAGCATTCAATGGCATTTCTGAGGGACTTGCCTTCAGCATAGCAGGCAGGAAGATCCATGGTGAAAGTTATATTATCACCAGATGCCTAGGTGGGATCTTGCACATCTCTGTAAGGGATGTGAACAGGAAGACAAACCCTGCAGTTCCTTGCTTCAGCAAGCTGGACTGGACTGGAAACTCTCTGTAGGTGAACTGCCAGAGGTGATCCAGTGTATGACTACACTTCACAAAGCACTGACTTAGTTCTTTTTCAAGCCGGTCTCCCATGACTCTTCAGCCTTGATAACCCAAGTTTGAGAGTAAAAGATGCTTAATATTTTGTGATGCTGCATATATGCAGTGTGGCGAATCAGCCTGGCTGTTCTGTGGGCTGTTGGGGCCCTGGTTATTTGTTATACTGACAATGCACGCTGTCCTACATTTGGTAGGACTGAGTCAACTGACTATTTCCTGGTTTTGGCCTTCTTGTTGAAATGGCCCCAAGACTGGTATTTGATTGCTCAACACATTGTCAGTTATATTTGCTGAGCTGTCTTTCTTTTTTTAGGTGTATAAAGACGTTTGAAGTGGAATTCTCATCAGATGGAAAAGCATACCAGCGGATTAATGCCAAAGACACAATATTCACTCTCTGGGTCTACAGTCCAGGTATGGCAAGAATATGCATATTAAGTAAACTGTCATGTTGATATTGCCACTCATGTGTGTGAAACATTGTTTAGTAACTATTGAAGGTACATAACTTTCTGGTAACATACACTCCCAACACAAATAAGAGCACATCTCTGCGTTTAGGACCACATTCTCAGTGAGAGCCTTATTCTCAAGGACAAACACTGATTGACAAATAGTCATGAGGACATTATTAGTAGTATTGCCCTGGATAAATTCCTTGTCACAGAAGCCAAAGACACCCAGCTGCAGGCCTGGGAAGGTCCCTGAGAAGCTAGGCAACCCTTTTGTAGCTGGTGTAGAAACATGCAAAAATGACCAAAAAAAAAAATGACTCACATGACCAGAGCTTGATGTTGTGCTTTTGAGAGTAAGACTCACAGCAAGGCAAGTCTGAGGTTCAGTCCTGCATGTACTGACCATGCCTTTGCCAAAATCTGTACAGTGCTCTTAGAGTAGGGCAGTAGAGCAAACTGCCTTGGTAACACTTGTTGTGTACTGCTGAGTCTGGAGGTGTTAAACTGCCTAAGGGGATAGCATCAGCACACAAATAAGTGAGAGGTCTTGCCCATCTTTCCGTAGAGGGGTTGGTTGTCTTTCATTTACCATGTTCTGATCCACCCCAGGGGAGGGTCGCACATTCCTTTTATGGCTTGGCAATCTTAAGCTATTGAGATGCTCCACTGTAAGGACAGAAGAGGTCATCTCATAAGAAAGTTTGTCCTGCCTATCTGAACATGGAGACGAGTGACACCTCTCTTTGCTGTTTCCTAGGGCTTTCTTCTTAGCCCTGACTAGCTGCTTAATTTGTAAATATTTCACTTTAGAGGGTGGTGAGTTTCATCTTTGTCAACAAGGCAAAGCTCCCAGAACATGTGGTCATTTCTCCTCAAGTACAGCCAGCATGCAATAGAAGCCTATCCAGATGAAACACCCAAGTGAAAGAAGATAGTGTTGTTTTATTTGGGTATTTTTTGGGTTTGTGGTTTGTTTTTTTTTTGTTTAACCGGATGTGATCTAGTCTGCAGCATGACTGTCTAACAGGTATTGATAATAAATACTGATGAGAGCTCTGTGAATCACAAACAGACCTCTCCTCACAGTGATACTAATAAAGAGCAATTCAGAGATGGTTTTGGCAGAAACACTAGCTCATCTTAACCCGAGAAAATCTTAACATGAGCAGGGGGTGCATAATAAAGTTCATGGCTATTATTGCAATATAAAGGCTACATAGGTAAACAAAAACTAAATCAGGGCTAAGGCAGATCTCTGAAATTAGTATTCATCATTATATTATATTACAATATTAAATACCAGTTTTATTTGTTTGTTTCAAAAACAACAAATACAAAAAAAAGACTACTCAAAAAAATCTCATGTCTCAGCAACCTTTATTGCTAGGTACTTCCTCCTCGCCCATTATTTCTAGCATCCTTTTTCTTAAAGAAAAAAAATACTAAAGCACACATAAAAATCAAGTAAATAGATAAAAACCCACCAAATTTATATTGCTTGTGGGGTCAAAGAGTCTGCTACGGAAAGCAGTTCTTTGAACTGGATCAAGGATGAAAATCAGCAGAACCACAGAACATCAACTTACCTGCCTTTAAAGTAAGTGGTGCTGCTTCCTGGGTTGAGCACAGGGGTTTTCAGTCAGCCTGTGTGCTTCTTGTTCTGCTTCTTTGTTGATCCTGTCCCCACATAACTGTTTGAAAGGCACAATTCAGGCAGAAAAGTTAAGTCAGAAAAAAGAAGGAAATTACTAGTTGTGTGTTGCAGAAGATGTCATAGTTTTCTTCCAGAGGGACTGCTGGTAAAGCAGTCCTGTAGATGTACTTGCAAATCCTAATGAGGAGGGAGGAGGTCCTTGGTGCAAGAAGGCAAAAACGCTAGTACTTGGCCATGGGGAATTTGTAATTGTTTTTAGTTAGACACGCACAGACACATTTACATACGGCGCAGAACTGATTTCCCCAGCCCATTCCACAAACCTGCATTTTACAGGAGTAGCGCCTGCTTCACATCCTCCAGGTGCCACAGGTGTCAGCGTTTCACAGTGACATTTCTAACCTTTTCATTTGCAGGAAGCTCAGTCTCCGGCTTTTACAGAGTGCGTGCCATTGACTACTGGGGGAAGGCAGGCCCGTCCTCTCTTCCCGTGGAGTATGTTGAAGCTTTCAAGTGACCCTGAAGAGTGGTGCCTGGCTTGGTGTCAGACTGGTGTATGTTCCCTGCAAATGACAAGCCCCCAGAAAAATAAACTCCTCCCAGGCTGAGGAGGGAGTATGGAAAGGATGAAGCAAGTTAGGAATGCAAGTTAGGAGCAACTGCCCCTATTAACTCTTCATAGCGCTAAAGACAGCATTATCAAACAGCCACAACTGACAACTCAACTGGTCAGAGGCTGCCATAGGACTGGGATTCAGCTTGCTAACTAGAAATTACGGGAATAAATATTTATTATTCCCTATTTTACGCTGAGCTAATGGCCAGGACAAGCAAAGATTTATAGAGGTCACAAACTGCGTCAGGAACAGGTCCATTGCTTCATTGTGTGAGTGAGGATGGCAGCAGAGACCTGATTGAGAGTAAACTGCCTGCCTTAGCTACCAGGCTGTCTTGACATAACGGTTTGATGGAAAAGTGCCCAGCAACCAAACACATCCAAAGCATGAGGTGAAGCATCCCTTCTTCCCTGCTGGTTAGTCACAGCAGGTTATTTCAGATCAGTTGCCATGTCTTCAGGTGTATGAGGTTTTTCACTCTCTCACAGAGGGGTTTCCACCCAGCTCTCTCAGCATTTGTGACTGTTCCTGGCATGCCACAACTATTTCCCATAGGCAGAGGAAGGGGTAGCAGCTCCTCCTCAGAGAGGAAGACTAAACAGAGAGCCCTAGGCTCCAAACTTCCCCGCCTTTTCTGTTTTCTCTTTTTGCCCAAGTCACCTGCTTGCACCATGGCCATGAGCCACTGCCTCTTTGTGGTGGAGGCTCTAACCCTGAAAGTCCCTCTTCCTTTCCATTGCTGTCACCATTACTGTCACCTCTCTTGGCATCCTACAGCCCTTAGAGGTGAGGTCTCCCCCCAGCACGCCTTGCCTCTCAGACTGTAAGTCACCACTCGGTTTTGGATAATCAGGAGAAAGCTAAAACACCAGTTAGAACCTTTTGTGTTTTCGTATTACAGGAGAGCACACTCTTGAATGTAGCAGGGCTGCTACTCACAACACCTAGGAAATTGACCAAGAACAGTCTGAGCTTCTGTGCTTTGCAAGGCATGTGCACAAGTGTGAGATAGCCCTAGATCATGGGCTACAGAACACTACTGGCTGTGCTTGCAGCTGCCAAACACTTTATGTAAACAGCAAAGTTCCCTGAAATTACAGGGGTGTTTTTTTACTCTCCCCTTTTCACAATTGGCACAGTTTGAGCTATGCCTCTAAAACACTTGTAGAAAGAAGGATAATGCCAGAGAAAACAGCTGGAGTGTTTTCCATAAGGGGACTGACTTTGTCACACAAACAAATCCCCTACTGCTTTCTTTGCTGACATCAGTCACCTCACCAACATAACAACAAAGACTGTGTGGAACATTGAGGTCTCAGAGAAAAAAAAACAAAAAAACAAAACCAAAACCAAAACCAACAAGTTTGCACAGTAGGAGAGAGCTGAATTACCTCAAATGCCCTCACTTTTACAGCACAGAAAAGAAGCGTATACAAAAAGCCAGTACACGCTGAGGTGTGGCCTTGTATCTCCTTACCTTCTGATTACTTGTTCATATGCTTACACCGAAAATTAGCCTTAAAAGATTAATTTTGTCACAGAATTGAGGTGAAATATTTCTTGCTTCACTAAAGCTTGAATAAGGGTCACATGTCACATTCTAATCTTCCAACTCCTTGTCCATAAGGCAGAACAGAAAAGGGCCATGGAGCCTACTGAAGGGATAACCTTCTCAGTTTTGGAAAAGTTACTGGTAAGTTCTACTTGGATGGAGATAGTAAAAATGCGTTTTCAAGTTGTTATAGCTGTCCCTAAGTGAAGAATCAGAATACACATTTAAATAAAATCTAGCAGTTAAGACATATTGTTTTGCTAGTATGAGATGGAACAACAACAACAAATTATTTAGAGAAAATTTAAGTATAGGAATTTGAGAGATTTTAGTGTGTCTGAAGCAGGAAAAGATACAAGTGCTTGAGAGGACAGCTGACCCTTTTAGAATGTCCTACCTGAGTAGCCTTCTGGTTTAAAATTTTCCCACACTGGCAATCAGAATATAGCAGTCTTTATCAAGCTAAGGACAATGCACCAGCTACAGCTGTTTGGAAAAAAAAAAGAAACATAGCTGTTTTGAAGAGTATTGATTTTATTATTCAGGGATATAGAAGAAAATATATGTAAGTGCAAACCATGAAAAATAGAAGATTTCTTCTAAAAATCTTCTTTGCTGCTATGGTATGAACTTATTCCTTTAAGGAATAAGTGTGTATAAACAATTACAGAGAGAAGATAATTTGATATTTACAGGCTTGAATGTATTTCAAACAAAGTGTAGAAGTTTCGGAATGCCCTTGTCTTTTCTCTAATTTAACGTCTGCAGAAAAACATTGTTTAATACTTGAAACTTGAGATTTCTGTAACGCTCTGTTGCTGACTCTGTCTGATATTGCTTTCAAAATTGCATGTTTAACTAATCTCCCCTGTTACCAGGCAGTGATCAGCCTCCCATCACAGTTTGAGTAACAGGTGCTTAGTAGCTCTGTAGTATCAGAACCAAAGCAAGATTGCAGAGCAGTCAGGTGTATCTCTTGCTGGCCATAAATCCAAGTAAGAAAATCTAACTGCATCTGCAAGATAGGATTATTTACCTGCACTTCAAACAAAACCTTCTGAGGGGATATAACAATTTTGCAACCATATAACAATTTTGCAACTGAAAGAATCTTTCAGCTGAGTGTTTTATTTTGTCTGATTGTGTATATGCTGCATTTGTTACCATGTTTTATGCTACCCAATAAAACCAGTTTTTAATCTTTCACATGAACCCTGTAAAAACAGGATCTGATCGTTGTGTTGTAGAAACTGCTTAAAACTCTTGTGTCAAAAACTAAATCTTGGGAATTAAAGACTGTTCTCAAGGATCGTCATGGTTTTACCCCAACCAGCAACCAAGTACCACACAGCAGCTCGCTGCCTCTACCAGCACAAGGTATAAAGGATACCTTCACTGGTGCATGTTGCAACATGACATAAAAATGAAGCGTGAAAAGAACCTTACCATAAAAAATTTCAAGGCTTAAGTAGAAACCTAAGTGCATGTAATTGCCTCAGATACCACAGCCCAGGGGAAACTGGTCGAACTCAACAGGGTATCATAGTGTCAGATCTCAGGACTCGCAGTGTCCTTGCTGGGAGGAGGCTCACTGGTGTGTGAAGGACAATATCCTTGCAGGGTCCCTCCTGCTGTTGCGCAGTCATAGATTTTCTGCAGCACTGAAGGACCTTCTGAGGACAAAACAACAGTCCTTTTAATTCGTTAACAATTTTTTTCTCTTCTCTTGTTAGTGGAAAGTTTGTGCAGGACAAAGATTATGACTTGGGACCTACACACACTTAAATAACAGAAATAGCAGGCTGTTTTTCATCAGCCAGCTCAAACAGCAGACAGAAGACTGCCTGCATCTAGATACACCCCAGATGTTTCATGTTGAACTTGATGGAATTTCAAGAGAAGTGTAAATCTTATCAGAATACACTTTTGGCTGCCTGCCCTACCCTACCTCGTCTTTTCACATTTCCTGCAGTTGTTGGAGAGAAATGGATGTGAGGTAATGCCCATCTGTTGTTAACTCACCAGATCACACGATGAGGGCCTGCTTGTGGTCCTGATGGGAATATGTTTCCCCAAGTACAAGTCACATTCCTTGGGTGTGTATAAATCTGTAGTGTATTCATCCAGAATCACCACTATGTTCCTATGAATCTGGAGGCAGAACCTTATGTGCCTGAGGGGGGATTTCACTGCCTGACTCATTTGGACAGACTACACTAAGCACAATAAGCACTTGGTCCTGCATATAAGTCATCTGTTATTGCTAGAACTCCTAGCTGCTCTGGTCATACAGTTACTACAACCATAGATATTAAAAATCCCACTTCTCTAGGACTGGTAGTATTTGTCTGAATGTTCTGTCCAAAGGCCAGGCTCCTTCAGCTAAGGGTTAGTGCTGTCTAATCAGTTGTGATACAAGTCCTAAGTTCATGCATTCCACCCCAATACTTCCTCATGGGAGAGGAGTGCAAGTGGTGAACATTCAGTCGATGCACTGACCTTGCACTTCGTCCAGCAGAAAAGGCTGATGTTTTCTCAACACTCTTAGTCTCTTTGTATGTGGGGTTTTAGCATTGCCTGCTACTGCTCCTCTGTTTCTGTCCTTAGCTTTAGATGGTAGTTCACCATCTTGTTCCCTGTCAAGGTAGTTTTTCTGAGATCTGAAGAGCAAGGAACACCTTTATTTGAAGCTGGTTGAGAGCCTTATGAGTACTGCCTGGAAATCCTGGGAGAGACAAGCTTGAGAGACTTGCCTGCAGCCCTGGAATAATGTCTCTGGTTTTGGAGAAGAGTCTTTGGTTTCTGTGTTCCTTCCAACAGATGCAGAAGATAATCATCAGCTGCTGTAGACAAGATTGTTCAAGCATCTTGCAGAAACTGTTTGATAGTGTATGCTCTGAAGGTCTTCACTCAACATCAGCCTTCTGCCACACACCTTTTGAAAGCTTCAGGGGTAGGGGCTGTTCAGCTTAATCTTACCTCTATGCTTGGTAAACATAGCTTATAAAAATTTCTGTTGTTGACAAACTGCAGGTATCACCACGTTGCTGGAGACATTCTAGGCTGGTAGCTTTATTAATAGGAAATATTAGAAGTGAACGTGATTTTACTAGAAGCAGTGAAGTACATGTTAGTTACAGTGACTCAGGTTACCCTTTTTCTACATGGAGTTTTCTAGACACTGCTCTTTTGGTTTCTTCTGTCTGTTAAATTCTCAGCCAAAAAATCTGTCTGTTCTATGTCTTTCAGATCTGTACCTCTCAGATACTGAAAGCTGGATGATAAAGGCAGAGGGGAGTAAATTACTGTTTATGCCATTGGAAATGCAAATAACTGCTCATTTAAAAGTAATGTCCAGTGTTATTGAAAAGAACATCTGCTTTATTGCATTTGTGGTCCAGGGTCTAGTTAGAAATATTCTATGTGGATTTTTGAGTATTCAGATGTACCGGAAGTGACTGTAAGATATTACCAGGCAGCAAGGATCACACTGTCAGCCTCATCTCAGAGTTGTATTCCAGAGGGTTTCTTAGCTTCAGAATTTAAATGGAAGTGGTGGAAGAGGTACGTTGTATATGCCAGGGCCCTGCAGGCACCCACAAGCTTTTGCTGCTTTGTGCAGCCTCACCTGGGACCTCTACCCACAACCTCGCTCCATCTGGCCCCAACAGGACAGCAAGTAAAAAACAGTCCCAGAAGTGTTTTGTTTGGGTTTTTTTAAAAACATTTATTGATTAATGCCACATTAGGTAATATTGTATTGCACACAGTTTACAGATCCCCCAATATTTTCATGTGTTTTTCAGGAAAAACACACTAGTCCTATGATTTTATTTTTTTATTAGCTGAGTGACAACTTCAAGACCAAGAGGTCTGGTTTCTGAGCTTAAGGATAGGATCAGAAGTGTACTTTTAGCAGGCCCCTGGAAAGAAAGAAAAGTAAACTTTAGTCTTTTTAAGTAAGCTTGCAAAGTGCTTTAACAGCCTTTTAGTCTTCAGTGAAGCTGTAGCTACAGCCTTCCTAGAGTACTTCTGAATCACAGTACGAGGTTAGGATGGGGGGGTGCAAAAGCTGCTGTTTGCACTGCTCTGTGTCTATTGACATAGCACTTGGCAGCCTTTCCCAGCTAGACATGGGCTTTCAGCTTTCCTGAGCACCTAGCCATGCAAACCAGCTACCTTCCCTCTGCTACAGAGAGCATTACGAGGGGGTGTGGGGCAGGGATGCCCATCCCACGCCCACAACCTTGGGTGATGCCAGCACCTGCTCTGCGGTGGAGGACTGGCTGGCACAAGGACTTGCCGTTCAGAAGGTTTTAGCTGCTCTTCCTTGTCCCACAGTGTGTGCCTTGTCCCACACGTGTGCTACTGTGGCATTGGGCCTGGCCAACCTCCAGGCAAGGCAGTGGGTATTTGAAGGGTGGGCACTCAGCTGCCAACAAAGAGGAGTTTCTGCTCCAGCACAGCCCTAAAAAATTATCTACCTGTCTCATGGGCAGCATTTGAACTAGATCAGCTCCCATACCTTCAGAAAAACGTTCTCAAAATGAGCTTTGGACATGATCTGTTTGCATGTCTGTGGCACAGCTGCTGACTCCCACTGCCAGCAGGCACAGTCAGAAACAACCAGAACCTCTCATCCCTGTTGTTGAGACCACCCAGGACACAAATCGTGATGGAGCTAAGAAGAGTGAGGGTGCTCCTTCCTGGGGGTGCCTTCTCCTCCTTTCCTGGAGGACACTGTTATCCAAGTGGTCAAGACCAGCATTTCCAAGTGCTGAAGCACAGGGTTGTTACATCCATCCCTGTGCTATCTAATAGAGTAACAAAGCTGATCTTTTGGTAGTGTGCCAGTTTCAGCACACAGGGTTCCTGTGAGGGCAGTCTTAAAGCTGCAGAACCAGCCTGCAACAGGCTCTTGCCCTTGCACAGACTTCCCTTTGTAGCTATTTCTTACCAGATCTAACATTAAAAAAGGGGTTGCTTAACGAGTACGCCTTAGTTTGCTGTGGTTCTGTCACATTAACAGCAAATGCAATCACCTACTCTACGACTCGGTGGCAAGTTTGCTAATTAGCCCACAGTACCTGACTGCAGCACGGGCTGGAACTGGCCAGACATGCAGATTTCTTCCTGCTTCTGGCGCACAATGCGCTGGATGGCCGGGGGGAGGCCGCGGGGGTTGCGAGAGAAGATCAGGGAGTAGCCATCGTCACAGGAGCCGTCCTCCTTCAGGCTGCGGCAGGCGTAGGTGATGGCGTAGTTATCGTAGTCGGTGTCAATCACCCAGTAGTTGTCCCCTAAAACACCAGAACGTGCGTGTTGGTCACAGTGGGCAAGACAGAGCGGGGGGAGGGGGATGCTTCCACAGGGAGACACCTCACTTCAGCACATGGCAGGGATAGCTTCCCGAAGGATCTCGTATGGCCTCCCATGTGCACCTTGAAGTGAAGAACTGGGACAAGCACAGGGAATCTTGAGGCCATGTTGTTCCCCATGGTGCTCAGGGCATTTTCACCTTTTGTTTCTTAGGCTAGATGTATTAGGAGGACTAGGACTTTCTAGGTTTGCAATGACAAAAAAATCTCTTTTTGTTCCTTGCTCAAGTATGGTGTGGGGGAGGGCATACAGAATAAATTTTGGCCATACAGATTACACTTCCTATACAGGAAGCCTCAGCAAAACATACCTCCTACTTTCCAGCCTTGCTCAACTGAGTTCGTTTTGGTGTGGCTTATCTTTCAGTACTGAGTGTACTTCTTTCTTACTCATTAGCGGGCCAAGTCCTCCACAAATTCCATAGCTGGATTCCCACAGCTATGGGACACTCAGGCACACAGGACGGGGTTTGCACACAGGGTGCATAACAGGGTTCAGAATGAGCAGTTGCTGCAATGGGAACTTCAGTTAACAGCTCCATTTCTTTGAGTCCAGCTATGTCTGTCTGGGGAGAACTGTGCCTGGCTGCTGGAGGGCAAATATGGGTCCACGTGTCTCCTCCAATTAGCTATGAAGACCTCAAGAATGACTGACCTCAGCATTTTTATATGCCCACAGTGGGGCCCAGGAACTATACTTCACTAGGTTCAGCACCTCACCTGGCTGTACAAAACCTGTGTGTGTGACCCAATGCCTGTAAGCTGCACCCTCCCTGTGTATGGTGTATCAGACGGGTCTCTGTGGAGTCTCTGGATCCTGCCCCTTCTGTGGAGATAAAATACACTGCTTGCATAAAGCATCTCCCTCCAAAAAAAAAAAAGGATGTTTGTCTGCACTTGGAACAATTTGAGCTGAACTGTTTTTCCTGCTCATATGTTGAAATGCACACCTGGGGAGCCGTAAGCAATTGGCCAGCATCAGAGGGCTGGAGAAGTTCACTTACCACCACTGGAGAGGTAGCTGGCCAGTCCCTGGTAGGTCATGTACATTTTTGCTGGAGTGGTTGGGTCAGGTACGGTGTACTGAGCAGCCATGTCAGCACAGATCACCCAAAAACTGCAACGAGATCCGTGAGATTCAGGATAAAATCTGGCAGCAATGTGAGGTCTAAATGGGTGTCCCTCACTCAGGACTTGGGCACAACTGCCTCAGGAATGGGCATGACCTCTCTTAATGCCAAGTCAGTGTTTGTCATTAAGTGATGCAAACCTCACACACACTCACACACACACACACACACAGTGCATTGCTGCTGTCTGGTTCCCAACTCTGCTGTATGATTCTGCTGTGGCTGGGGCAGCACATCCTGACCCTATGGCTTTTTGCCACCCATATCTGTACAAGCAGACAGCCACCAAGCAAAAATGATGAATGTCATTTCTTGGCTCCCTGCTAGCAGACTGCAGAGTGAGGTGACCTGCATTTGGGCTCATTTGGAGTCATTCATTGTGTCCCCAGGCAGAGACAGGGAGTGGACTCTCCTCTCTCTAGCCCTTCCTAGCACTATTGGCACAGGGATGTCTGTCACAAGCACTGTAATAATTATAGCCCCCCTTCCAAGCTAATTAAAAGCCATCACACAACCTTTGAGACCCTTTTAGGTGCCCATTTCTTCCAATGCCATTTTCTGGTTGGGATCTGTTTGCTTTGAATAGCACCCACGTTTTAGCACAGTTTGTCAAGCATTGCCTGGATTTGTGAAACAGTGGAAAGATCTTCATTCCCTTCCTTACTCAGGCTGCACTTCCCCTTTATCCTGCCTTTGCAGAAATAAAATTCCCAGCAGCTCTGAGACCCTGCTTGATTTCTGAAGAGTCCTTTCAGGAATCTTCCCACTTGCTCTGTGTGGCCTGTCTGCAAAGCTTCGTTTGCCCCTTCCCAAAATCTCCTGGAGTGCTGTGCTGTTAAGACTTACAAGGTTCATAGCCACCTGCTACTGCTAGCCTACGAGGAGCCCCAGATTTTCTTTTCTGCACTCAGAAAGCTATTTAATCCCTTTACATGCCATAATTCCTTGTAGTAATCATGACCAACGGGCAAAACTCTAAGCTTCTCACCATCTGTCTATTCAGACATTGCAATGGCATCTCAGAGTTAACCACATATTTTCCTCATAAGTCTGTTCAACACTGTGTTGAGAGATCTGTGAAAGCAATGCTCACTTACACCCCTCTCCTTCCCCTGAACCTCTCAGTGAAATGAGAGCTATCCTGCCCTTGCAGCACCTGAGCCTTCGCTAGCTCCTTCACTTGTTGCAATTCATTTACTTAAACACTCTATCAGTCAAGATTTGTCTTAACTAATTTTATGCAGTAGTTTTGTGATGGACCTAAACCTGAGCCAGGATGAAAAGTAACCCAGGACTCAAAAGTGTCTAAATTCTAGCTTCTAATATCATACCTTGGCTGGGCTTCCCTTTTCGATGAAGAAAACCCAGTCATATTTTATGCTCAGAATAGATCACCATCTATATCCCCCTCATCTAGTACCTCTTGGCAGCAGCTAGAGCTGAAAGTCAAAAGAGCTCACCCAAAAAGCTTCACTCGGCCTTTGGAAGATGCTGTCATTGTGCCATCTTCCTCCACGGTGTATTCAGCAGAGATGTTGTCCTGAAGGAAAAGGCCTTCCGGATCCTTCTTGGCCAGGGCATACCATTTCCCTGCATACTAACATGAAAGTGTATTAATATCTGAATTAATCACCATGGCCAGATTAGCACAAAAACGATTTTGTGATCATGGTGCCTCTCTGGCTCCCCATTGCCTGGCCTATGGATAAAATCTGAGTTTGGGTGCGTATGCAGCACACAGGTCCTACAGCACTGCCTGGTGAGCCCTTGCCTCCGAGCCAGGAGGAGCAGGTCTAGCAGATCTGCACTGCTGTGTGCGTGTACTCATTGTCAAGTGAGACATTCCTGCCATAGTGACCCCCCACTGAAAGCTTCTCCCATCCTGAGATGCCTGCTGGGAGTCAGGCTGATTCTTCCCTGTTCCCGTTCAGGTACCTGCTCTTCCATGGAAGATGCCATCAACAATACCAAACTGCAGCGACAAAGACCTTAGCAAGCTAGCTGGAGACATACTTTGGGGCTGCCAGGGAGCACGGTTGATCTCTGACAGTGAAAAGTGTCTACCCAGCAAAGCAGAAAGCAATGACTGTGCTCAATGAAAAGGAGAGGGTCTGCTGGGGAGAGCAGCAACAGTGAGAAAAGGAATGAGATCAAGGGGAAGAAAATGTCTATGAAAAAAATGGTTCCCTGGAAATGTACAAGCAGTATCTACTGAAACGAAAACAAGATCTGAACAGATGACTGACAGACAGGAAGACCCTTAAAAGTTAACATTATTAGCAGAAATACTGAAAAAAAGCAGAAGCTAACTGTGTTAAATTTGATTCTCCAGTGAACCTAATGAGATCTGTTTGGCAAGTTATGTGCTTAAGCCTGAAACAAGTCTGTAATTCCACAATACAAGAACCTGAGGAAAACCTTTGACCTTTTAAAACTGAGATGTTCCCAAAGCTCTCCCCAGAAACGGGTTCAGCAAAGCCAATCTTTTATAGAGGAAGTGCTTGCCATATCCCAGCCACATATGGGAGTGGGATGTTTGCTGAGCGTTAGTTAAAACAGGTACTGGCACACTAGTCTGGACATTTCCAACAGCAAATTAGCCCTCATTTCCTCCTCAGAGGCACAAATGATGTGTTTGAAGAAGAGTCAATGTTCAGGATACCAAACTAGTTAAGATTTCAGTTTGCTGTGACTTCCAAAACTGGCTGATGGTGGATGCAAGTACCCCAGGTCATCTGTTTGAGCTTTGTCTCTGATGTGGATCTAAATTTTTTCATTCATGGGACTGCTCAAAGCTGAAATCTATATTGAGTGTCAAGCTAACAGAAGATGACATCTAATAGAGTAATGTTCCTTACTTTCAAGGTCCGTTTTACCATAACGTTCAGAAGGTTAAACAGTACTGAGAAAGGCAAACTACAGGAACAGCATCAGCGAGACAGCATACAAAAGAGGTTAACTTTCTGGTGAAGAACGTCTTTAGACTAACACAACTCATAACCTTAAAAAAAAAAAAAAGTTCTTCACATATACTGTTGAAGTAACCATAGTTACCCTTTTTGGATCAAAATTGTCTTTCACAGAGAAAGACTCCACTGCGCAGGTCTGAGCTAGGCTGTATCCAACAGTGGAGAAGACCGAGGCCAGGAAAACGTACTGCGCGTATTTCATTCTGCAAGACAAAAGCAAATACAGAGTTTTACTTCATGCAGTAGGTGGGGGTTGCAAGTGCTGTGCCTACAGGTGCGTTTCTCTCCTTTTAAAACTAGTTTCTTTTCAGACTGAGTGCACTACCAACTCCTGCACTGAGAAACTATGGAGTCGTTGTGGTGCCTAAATTCAGCCAAAACTGAACAGCAATGGCAATTACTTTGCAAGAGTACTTTGCATGCCAGTAGTAGTATTGCAGTTCATGGTATTCTTACATTATAAATCTAGCCAGACTATGGATAAGGTTGGTAAGACTTGGTAAAAAATTCAAATGTTCTGAATTTTGTTTTCATGGAGAGGAAAATGTTCTGATGAGCTCTGGTAAAGCAGTGTAGGTTGTAAAATACACCTTGGTATTGCCTGCCCTCTGGCCATTCCTTCTGCAAACACAATTAATAATATTAATTTGCTAAAAGCCTGATCTGTTATTGCAGAAGAACCACCAGGTGCCTGTGGCTTTATTTGTCTCCTCGGGCATCCCAGTTCATCCATATCCCAGCATAATTCTCAGTGTTTGGGAAGAGAGCACCTCCATGATACATCCTTGCAAAGTATTTGACCCTGAATACCTGTCCTGATGCCGAGATAAAACTGTTGCCTGAAACCTGTTAGCAGCATCCGGGCTGAGCTTCCAACCCAAGACCCAAACACCCATGCAGCTGCTCTGTTCCTAGCTGCTGCTGTGCAAGCTGCACTTCCCTGCTGCAATAGATGCTAATCTGGTCCACCTCTGCTGAAGAGAGACCTACCTGGATGGGGTGGAGATGTTGGAGATCCTTGAGACCACTCTGCTTCAGTCTTTGGGCTGCAGGTAGCAGGAGAGTTTTGTGTCAATTGCCCTCCAGCTGCCTTTAAATAAGGAATCTGCAAAGTCACTAATTGGTTATTTTTGCTCTTGCGCCTGAATAAAACACTTAATCTTGGATAATCCATTATGTAAAAACCAACTTTAATCCTCGCACTGGTGGGTCTGACTGCTATAGTGATACAAACACAGCTTTTACATAATGGAAAAGCTGCCCAGAAAGCTAATAAATCTGCTGATTTAATTGTACCACACCTTTGTCTCATTGAAGTCTTTCTGCTTCAAACACATGTTAGGAGAATAAGCACAGAGCATTAATCAGAGAAACACTTGGACTATACATACTCATCTGCAGAAGCATGTGTTTGAGTTGGACGAGATTCATGGTGTAGATACATAATTAGCTCTTCTGATGTCTGCATCATCAAATTGAGGTGATCCTTGCAAAAGTAGAAAGATGTTATGCACTACCTACAGTGGTGAGGGGACAAAAAAGGGCCAAAATACAAACGTTTGCCTTCATGTATCACATCAAAATCTCAGTTCTCCTGTGCACTGCAATATTTTATGCACATTTTATGCACATTCTTTCCAGCTAATTTTGTAAGCATTTCCAGTTACATAAATACTATAGCTCTCTCCTTCCCTAAATGTTCTTCCTAGGAGCCTTTCATAGGGATACAGTAAAACACAAAAGGATGAGAAAGCAGAAATTACTGGAAAAATACTTTTGGCAGCAAACCGTGCCTGCCATTCTCAAGTGCCCAAAGAATTTCCCCAAATGCAAAGGCTTCTCCTGCACTCCTTCTCCCAGGCTCACTTGGGAGATATAAGACTTCAGACCCTCAACTAGGAGTTGCCATTAGCTTTTCCCACTGGGCTGCTGGGTGCTGGGGAGCCTTGGACGTCACCACTAGGGAAAACTCTGTTGTTCCCAAGTAAGTTCCTGGAAATCCTCACATTTTTGGTTCCGATCCAACGATCTGGACATTCAGAGTAAGGCTAAAGCCTTCTGTACATTTTGGACTTGCTGCAGAGATCCCTTACTGCCACTTGCCCAGGAATTCCTGAACAGAAGCACTCAACCTTGCCCCGTAGCTGGTGTGAACTGTGTTGCTTTCCAGGCAGTTTGCTTAGGGTTGCCCATTGTCTGGGAAAGGCAGTCCTTGCTTGATACTGGAGGAAACTTTTATTTGGCCTCTATGCAGCTTCCACTTCCACTTTAGAGGGAGGCAATGGTACTTTGTACACAGTATCGTGACTGAACCTTCCCTGTTCTTGCCATCTACGTGTCTTCAAAGGCAACCTGGGCAAGTTCACAGGGAAATGAACTCCTGGTAACTGGGACTGCTTGGCTGCTTAAAGAGTCACATAAAAAACAACTTCTTAAACTGCGTTTCGGGGCTAGATGCAGAAGTGTGCTTTTCCACCCTAACATGGGAATATGACAGAGAACAAACTGGTGTGTTTTCTGTAAATTAGAAGGCTTCCAAATACTTATCACCTCATCTGTTTCCAGCAAAACAGATTGGTTTATGTCCATGTGAGACACAGGTGACACCCGAAGCCATGCTTAGATGACCATTTAATCCCCTGGGGATTAGACGCGTGCTAATAATAGCTAATCACAACACAAGATTTTGGTTGGTGAGCATAACATCTGTCACTGCATTATTTGCTGTTTGGAGCAAGAAGAAAACAAAATCAAAGTAACCTTCATTTTTTGCAATATTATGGCCATTTGAACTGGGCACAGAAAAAAAAACCAAAGGGAAGAATCAAAGCATTGAAACATGTTCCTGGGCTTGTCGAACTTGACAAACACGAAGTGGATTTTATAAAAAAAAAAAGGTGCCCTGCAGGCTTTTGTTGTCAAAGAACACATCCAAGAGCCTATTCCAGACATGCTCATCAAAACTGGTTGTTCTTAAATAGAAGAAGTGGCCTGACCATTCAGTGTACTGAAATCAGCACACTAATAACTGGTAGTTTTAATGACCTACAGTAAAACAGGTATGCAGATGAGGTGATTAATCTTATCTTCTTCCCTATCCTGTGAAATACAGCAGCAGTTTTGGATTTCTGACCCCTACCAGAGTCCCCCTCCTTCTGCTTTATTATTGGAAAAAGCATTGGGAATTACTGCAATTGCACTGCCATCTCAGATTTAACAACATATGTTGCTAGCTCAGCAGCTGATGGCACAGTATGAGATCTCCAAATAGCCTCCTGCATCAGGCATGAAGTTCACTGCTCTCCAGCAGGCGATCAAGTTATGTGCTTCTTTGCCATGGAACTGGAGAACAACTACATGTACATGCATTCTGAGTCTCCCTTGACAGCTACTGCAGTGTCCATTGCACCATAAGTCATGAGGGTTTCATGCTCTAGCTTTAGACCTAACTCATGCTGCTGAGAATGCTGGGCTGCTTCATTGCAGTGTCACACGCTTGTGTGTGCATTGCTGGAGAACACACATCCCATTCCCAGCTCTGCCGAGGACCGAGAGGACGGTGACAGTCTGCTCCACTCCTTCATCAGGGTGGGAGGCAGCAGAAATAAGGCTTCCCCACAGTGGGACACACGTGAAGGCTGTGGGTGTAGAGGTTTTCAGTTTCTGTGACTTCTGCTGGGAAATGCTGATCTTTTCCAATGAAGAGAGTAATGCAACACAGATGAAGAGGAAATTGTTTGAGGTTTGTTCCTCTGTCATTCAAGGGTAATGTTCTTGGGTGTGTTACATCATTAGATTAAAAAGAAATCATAAATCACTGCTATATGACTTTCAAGGCAACATTCAAATACCCCACAGTTTTAAATGCCAGGAACTGGCAGGCTCCTTTCTCTCCTGAAGTGTAATTTCCAGTAAATGTGTTGACTGACAGTTGGCAGAGCAGGGCTCACGTACTCCCGTGCATGTGACACATCCTAGACAAAGACACACACATGTCCCCTGTTCTCAAGAGAAAACAAGGGGCTGCTCAAGGCACAGAGGAGTCAAAGAGCCTCAGCTCCTCTGCCACGGTGGGCAGTCAGGCTGGAGTGAATGGCTTTCTCAGGGCCACTGGCAAGGCCTTGCCAGAAAAGTTAAATAGCAGCCGCTCTCCCAAACCCTTCAGCATCTTGCTGCCTTGGTAGAACAGAGTGAAGGCAGAGCTGGCTAAAATCTCTCCTGCAGTGGGATTTTAACACACAATGATCTACTGGCCAAAGAGGCATATCAGGTTTTTACCATCTACTGGTTTCTGCACAACTATATAGATGATGGTTGCAGCTTGATCAGTGAACTGCTGGATTTCACTCTCCAGTGCATGACAGTTTCCCCAAATGGCCTATTACTAATCTCTACCAAAAGACCATTCAAGCATGAGACAGTCTTATCAAAGAGAGACCTTTTTTTGGCCATCAGATAAGAAGGTGAACATTTTGGTTGTTGTTTTCTAATGTTTACTATTGGCATACTGTTGACTTATCTCTATACGTATCTAGTATTTATGATTACTGAACTGATCCATTTGCAGACATTGGCAGGTTTATTCATTTTAGTTGCAACATTTGTTTAAAGATACAATATTTGCCTTTTTCATGCCAAGCTGCCAGTTCCTGGAGGGCAGAGATCAGCCCTTTCAGCACAAGAAGCCTAGAGATTCTGCCATTTCAAAGTGTATGGGGGGGTGGCATCTGCAAACATGAAAGGAGTTCTGCTCTCTGGAAGTAAGGTCTCTACACTGTGGGGTATCTCTATGGCCTGATCCTATTCTTTCCCTGGGGTAAGGCAGGAGAAAGGAAGTTGTTCCCTACAGACAGCAGTGAGGTAACAGACCAGAGTTAGTTTAATCCCTGGTGTTATTCCCAGGACGCCTTCCAGAAACAAGAGGCACAGAGGGTATGTGAATATCCCTGGAGGTGTAAATCATGCATGTAATATTCTGTTTCCTTTTCTCTTCATGCAACAGAAGCAGCTTAACACCAAAAATGCAGGAATAAGTCTGTAGGCTCTAACTTGTTGCAAGCATGATGTAAAAAGAGACCATGTGTCAGTATGTTGCAGAACAGTAAGTGCTGCCTCCAGATTATTGCACCAGATTACTCCAATGGGATATACACAGTTTCTTACATAGCACGCATCTCAAAGTGCTTTACAAAAGTGATACTGCTGGCATAGAGCTTGAGTAGCTATGGATAAGCCAGGATGTCCATGCCAGCCCCGATGACGGATTTAAAAGCTAAAACCAGAAGCACAAATTACAAAAGCCAAGGAAATCTGTATGTGCACGCAGTCAAAAGCCATTAGCTGGGCACATGGCCCTAGTAGGCATTAGAGGACACAGCTTCTATCTGCAACAGAAGGTGCAAGGAGGGAAGGTTTAGGTCAGAGCACCTCTCTGCATTCCAAGAGAAAGGAAGGTGTGAACACCAGGCTGATCAGTGAGTGACAGAGCAAGGTAATAAACAAAGGCTTTCACATACAACTACATTTCAGCTTTCAATCTCTGCACCTTCTGCAGGAGAAATGGATGGAACTCTGTAGCTTCAGAAAAGAGAAAAGAACTGTGAGGGGTTTTTTCAACTGTCAAAGATGATAAAATTACTTTTCAGTAATGGAGGAATTTTTTGTTTGTTTTATGCTTTAAACAGCTGATCTTTGAAGCTGCAAGATTTTAAATAGTGTAAATCTTCTCTAGGTAGGAAACTTCACTGTTTTCATCATATCATGTTTCTCATACATAGAAAAATTATTTATTTTAGTGAAGATCCCAGAGGTCCCAGTCAACTCTAAGAGTCCCACAGTGTTACTACCTCTGTAAACTTAGGAAAACACTTGACCTGAAGACTAAGTTTACATCTGCTTCAGACTGAACAACAAGCTGGAAACACTGAAAATTGCAGTGTTGCCTCAAAGAGATAGTTCCTAATACCCATTAAAAATACCACCTGCAGCAACCTCTGCTGCAGGAAATGAACATTAAATATCCCTCTGCCCACACGGAGAGAAGGAAGAGGAGACAGGCCACACTGTGCCCAGACATCATCAAAACCTCTGCAGGACTCACTGCAGCTCTGTGCCTGCAGCCTCAGCATGGGGAGCTGTGGCCACTTGTGTAAAACACCTGTATGACCAACCCTCCTGCTGGTCTCTGGAATACGAGCACTTGTTTCTTTTTTGCTGCAGCCTCGTTGCACCCCCCTTCACACTGTACTGCGATGTGCACTGAGACTACACAGGCCCTCCCAGATTCTTCTTCTGATTTTTTGGCTTGACTTTTTACTACCCATAGTGGCTAAGCTTGTTTGCACTCCTCTGGTTCTACAGCTTTTTACAGAGTCAGTAGCCCTTTTTTTCCTTCCCCATTACTTTATCATTTCCCTGCTCTTTCATTATTCTTGAAGCTAGAGTCATTTTCTCTGCTCCTCTTCTTTTCTACTAAACAATCCTGCTCTCTGTATTATTTTTCCCCCCACATTGTGGCCATGTTTCCCAAAAATCACTTCACTCGTCTGGGGTGCTCTCCTATGCAAATCTTTCCTTAGAGCCTCTTCTCTCCTCTTCATTGCTTCTTCCTGACGCTGCATGAGCAAATCCACTTTTGAGTACACCTCTATTTTGTTAATAGTATTCTTTCTAAAAGTTTCTTGTGTCCTACAATTGTATTTTCTGTAATTCCATGCCCAAATTCCATTTTGGGAACATGGTTGTGCAAGAAGTGCACACAGTATAGTCTGGGAAGGGTTTAATGATCTTTTTTGTTCTTGAGCTTCACAAGACATTTGATGAACGAGGTAATCTTCTTATTCAAGGTTCAGTGATTCGTGCTAAGAGCTTTGGTTACAGTCTGTCAATTGAAACATGATAAACTCTCATAGACTTATTGCAGAAATTGCCACTGTTACTGTATTGTAATATATTTAACTGAGCCATGTCACCATAAAATTAAGGGAATCAGTGCATATTTACCATGTATACAAGGAGGATAAGGTCAAAAAGCCACATCAGGTCTGTGGTGTCTTAATGAAGGCTTAGGCATATTTCCAGTCTTCTGTCAAGGCAAAGATATGTTTCCTTATAAATGTCTCTCAAAAAAGTACCAATCAGACTTGCCAAATCCCAGACTGACCTGTGAGCTAGAGTGCAAGAGAAGGGCTGCCACTTTCAGAAATCCACCTCCTTTCTGTGAGGACCATTCAGATGTAAATCTCTGACTGATTCCTGCAATTCACCAATGCAACACATAAATTAGTATGCTAATTTTGGGGTAATTCTCCAAAAGAATTGATAAGATGAGGGCTGATATTCCTTTGTCATGACAAAATTGAGTCAACATTCTGGCCAAAATGCAAGCACATTGCTCACCCCTTGCAACTGAACTGGCAGCAGCACATTTTCCCCTCTACACAGTAGTGCATGGGATTTATACTTTATTACAAATATTTATCGATCCTGCTACAATTCAGATATCAGCTGTCCCTCCAGCAAGGAAACACAGCTCTAGCATAACCAGCTGCTACTCAAGCTGCATTTTCTGCAGACCTGGAGATGTCACTAATCCATGCTCCTGTGCTCTGCTTCTGCATTTCTGTGTGGCAGCCAGATTGCGTTAAAACAAGTATGTGTTTCCAGCTGTGCTCATGCACACCCCCTGGCTGACACACGTCCCCACTGATGCCATCCTATACCTCTGTCAGCTCCTGCCAGCTCCAGGGGCAGGACTCACCGCTTGCCCAGTCTGGGCTGGAGGAGGTTCTCCAGCCCCTGAGGTCCTGATGAAGGGTAGCACTGTCCCTTGCTCCCCCAGTTTGGTACCATCCCCAGACTTGCTAAGGTGCCCTCTGCCCCAGTCCAGCTCCAGCCAGACTGACCATGTGTGTTGACAGTGGGTGGCAGTCTCTCACCCACTGGTGGCTGCACTACCTGGCACTGCAGGCTGGAGTGTGGCACAGCAGTGTCTGGAACAACGGGCAAGATCCCAGGAGGCAGGGTCATGCTGTGGTGCCATCTAAAGGTCCTTGGACAGCCACAGAGGGGAAGGAAAGGGGGAGGATGCTGAGCAAAGACTGTAAGGTTTTGCATGCTAGCCCTCCGTGAAACAAGAGACAATCCACGTGCAGCTGGAGGAGCAGACCAGACTCTGGGGAGTAGAAGAAGACCCTAGCCCAGGAGAGGCAAGGGACATGACTGATCCTCCCTGGGCTCCCATGGCTCCAGGCAGGAAAGCTAACTCTTGTGTACAAGCAGGTGGCATGAGAATATTACATGGTAAATCAGATAAGCTGCAATCTCGTTATGCAGCAAAGGATGAGGGGGTCAGAAAGGTTTGAGTATACCTGTCAATACAGCATCCTGTAAGGATAGTGTCTAATCAAATTAGTCACTTGCAGCTCCCCTCCCCACAGCCTCTTGGTTAGGAGGAAAACAATGTTCCCAGGAAGGAGAGGCATAAAGTATCTTCAGCCCTGACATCCTCAGCACTTGCCATCCCACTTTCTGCTTTGCAGCTCGTGTCTACACCCACTGCTTTGGACACAGTCCCATAAGTGGTCCTAACAGTGCTGCTTTTCCTGGAAGGTACGTTTTGCACTGGATGATTTTACTCCACAATTGGAGTCTCCAGTAGTGTCCCTCCTAGGACTGGGGAGAGACTGTCATATGAGTTGTTGGGAGGAGAGGAATTTTATTCCCAGGAACTCAAGCTCATTTTCCCAGCTGCCAGCCAAGCCTTCAGGGCAGCTTAAACATTTGAGGTTTTCATTTGAAACACTGTTTAAGTGGTATCCACTGACACCTCACAAAATAGAGGTCCTATGCCAACTTTGCAATTCAGGTTTAAAGCTATTAAAAGCAAATTTGTGCAACCACACGTGTTCAGATATTATTATGCTGCGTGACAGTCTAGTGCAAGTTTCTTAAAATAGCATTGTCATCCTCCTCCAAAATCCTCCATTGTCTGCCTAAGTCCATTCAAAGAACATTATCCTATTGCAAGCTTAGATTGTATCCACCTCAGTTACCAATGTTATGCCAGCAATGGCTTTCATGGTGCCACTTGAGTATCCCTGAAGGCCTAGGGAAGGAATACCTGAAGCCTTTGCACCATGCTTTGAATTCCGGGTACATCAGCCCACCACCCTTCTCCAAGGGGGTTTCTGATGCACTGCTGGTTCCATTTGCAAAGGTGTCTTAGATTTCCACCTGCCATTCCTACATGGTTTCAACGGCACTGCACTTACGCAGCCCTGGCTTAGCCTAACAAATATTGCATTAGTTTCTCCACCTCTGCAGCTAGAAACTTCAGTACTTTAGGACCTTCATTCCTTCCCCTTTTTAGGAGGAAACCTTGTTAAATTTCAAACCCTGAATACAGAAGCAGGAGCTGAGTTTGGATCTTTCATATTTTGGGCCTGGAGTATTGCTGTTGGACACTGCTTGTTTTTCTTATAAATGTTTTGAAACAAAAACATTTATCTTGAACGAAACATAATCTTTCATACCAAACAAAGTGTGAATATCTGGAGGGTTTGGATCCAAAAGATACAAAAGTTCACCCATTTGCAATTTTTCAGCTCCCAAATGACACCCAAAAAGCATATACAGCAATTTGCATACCTCTTAGTGCATCCACAAAACCTTTTTATGTCAAGAAAACACCGCATGTTGCAAAGCCAAAAGGACCTTCTGTTCAGATATAGGGCACCCTGAGCACGTCCTCTAACTGTATAGCTGTGTCCTGTGATAGCTATTTTGTAGATGGTCTGATTCCTGGACATTGAAACATTTCTGAGAAGTGGCTATGAGCTCCCTGGAGACCTTCTCTCCTTACACAAATATGACCTGGCACAAGGAGGTTCCAATAGATCCTAAAAAGTGCCAAACCATGGTATGCTGAACTGTAAGAGGAGCTACACTTCACTTCAGACTTTTTTCAAAAACCCAGTGGCAGAAAAATTAGTTTTCCTCCAGTTTTAAGAAGTTGCTTGTCTGTATGAGTTCCAGCTGGCTCTATCACTACATGTGCATCTCCTCTGACTAAAAGTGTTTGCTGAAGAAAAGGATGCATCTCTGTTTCTAGGAATACCTAAGATTGGGTAAGAGCAATCTCTTCCCACTGTTTTGGAAGCCTTTTCTGTGCAGGTCTAAAATCTACTATACTTACATGATTAGGGAGAACAGACTGATCCCTTTTTCTTAGCAGTAGCATTTAATAGAGTTGGAGACTGCTTTGTTTAGAAAAGAGACACGAGAAACCTCAGTCTTTCCTCAGAGGTCACATTTTCCCACTGTATTCCACGTGAGACATCTGTTCAGTACAACTTGGCATAATCTGTTATGCAATAGAAGGTTCATCCTAATGGATGTACACCTCCTTCTGCCTGGTAGTCTCGACACATGTGCAGTCTCTGTTAAGCCCAGATAGTGACTCATCCCCACGAATTCACCAGGTGACTGTTCTCCACCTGAGTAGGACTTTCCATACACCCTTGGTGAGGTCTAGTGCTCTAGTCCTGAACGCATCTGTCTGCAACTTAGTTTTAAGAGGTTGCTAAAACACATTTACAGACACCTGACCGTGGCTTGCTCACTGACTTAATGTTTTTCCACCCATCAGTGGAAATAATGAGATGCCCTACATCTATGAGAGCCTCCACAGAGAAGCCTGCTCAAGAAGTTCTGAATGTCTTTAGTGAGCTACTAACAACAACTCTTCATCTCTCAAATATATTTGCTGCCGCCTTTTAACTACTTCATCTAAGCTTTCACCTGAGGAGAGTATCTTGTGTGTCATTTCCTCATCAGTCAAGAGCTGTGGCAGTCACTACTTTCTTTTTGTCTCAAGACTTATAGAGGAAATTATGATGTCTGACACAGTTTGCTCTTGACAAAATCACACTGGATGTTACTTGTCTCCTTTATTTATGTACAGACACATGTTTGTTCCTGTATTTTCTTAGAAGCCAAATGGTCTGCTGCGAAATTCACCAGTTCTTTCTTTTACCTATTTTACAGAAAGAATCATTGCTTTTACCTTTTTCCCGTATTTCAAAACCTCAGAAGATCTTCCATTAATTGTCAGAAAAACTCATTAACAGTTTAGAGATTACTTCACACAACGTTCTAAAAACTCCAGCTCTTCAATACTTTCCCTAATATTCCTGCTCTTCCCTATATGATAAACAGAAAGTGTTCATTGCCCTTCATGTTCCTAATGTAACCTTACATTCAATTTGACTTTTCTTACTTTCCATTTTTAGTTGTTCACAGTATTTTTGTACACATCTTCAATAATTTCATCATGCTTATGCACTTTCTGTCTGGTTTTCTCTTCCTGAAGATTAACAAGAACACATAATTTACAGGATGGCCTGTTTTTTCCAGTTTGAAACTTTCATTTCATGGTCTCCCTCATCTAAACTGTCTCTCGCCCTCATTTTTAAGCCAGTTCTTTCCCTTGCTTTCAGTCAAAACCAAAGAAAATTCCCTCTTGCTCTTTCTGCCAGCCTTTGTACCCAGAAAACTGCTGTGACACGTGAAACCTTGCTTAACAACCTGCAACCTGAAACACTGCCATTCCCACAGATGTCTGAAAATTAAAATTCCACATTGCCACCAAGTTCTGTGCTTGAGACAGTCCTGCCTATTGCTCAGAAAAAGGTTTCACCCATCCCTGTTCCGGAGATCTGGAGCAGCCAAGCACCATGCCAGCTCTGAGTAGGTCCTTGTCCCTCTTTTGGAACATGGTTTTTGGAGGCAGTGTATGTGGCCCTGGCACACATCACCTCCTCCAAGCCTTCTTGAGCAGTAGTTCTATTTTAGTATCCTGGCTACGAGAATTACCAGAACAAGCCACCTTCCACCCAGGTACCCACATTCACATTGGGGCTGGATTGAATCACAGCCTGGGCCCTTACTCCTTCAGCAGGTTACCCTTGTTTATTTTCCAGCAATGTGGTGGATGGGACTTACTCTTGTTTGCCAGTAATGAAAACTCCTGTGCATTGTTTAATTCCTCTGAAAGGTGATGGCCTCTGAGGCATTTTCCCTCCCAGCATCACATTTGTCCTCACCTGTTTGCACAGCATGGTGGCTTCACTAATGTGAAACAACTCATGTTTCTGACAGCCATAATTCTCACCCTTTCTCCCCACTGACAGCGATGAGGGAAAGTTTTCTACCTTCCTGGTTTGTTTGGGGTTTGTTTGGTGTTTGTTTTTTTGTTTGTTTGTGTTGCCTTCAGGGCTTCCCATGTTTCCTTATAGTGTTTCAATCCAGCAATCCCAAACGGAAGTTCTCCGGATTCCTTCCTGAAAGGACCCACTAAGAGGTATATTTTCCTGTCCAGGTTTTTAATAGCAAGAAGAAAAGGCCATAGTCCTTGCAAATTCAGTTCAAATCCTGGACTAAAGCACTCAGGATTGGTGCTTTTGTTAGAGAACAGCCCTTAGACGAGCCGTCCAAGAGTCATGAAATTGTAGAGAGAGTCCTGAAAGAGCAGCGTTACCTCACTATTTTTGTTCTGGCCACTGTATTCTTTTGTGAAGGATGCACTTCCTACTCCTGCTAGGAGCTAGGAGAGCAGGAATAATAAGATGCTCACCTTGTTAGCCAAGGATTAGGCCCAAGCAGTATATGTTTAATTAGACTTTAAAGAGCTTATTTCAATGTTAGGAGATGCAGTTCTTCCCTGTTGCTGCTGCCTCAATATAATTGTTTCAGTAAGTGTTCTGCTCATCAAGAGAAAGGAGAGCGTTTTCGGATATTGCGAGTACTCAGTGTTTCTTTGCAGTTAGATTAAGAAGCGGAAAGTTGACTCAAAGCTCTTGTAGAGGTCATCTAATCTCTTTGTTTGAGAAGATCTGTCCTCCCACCGACTCACCTTCGGCACTATAAAGGAATACATCTTCCTGATGACAAGCTCTCTTTGCAGTGATACTTCACCCTTAGTCATTCTAGAAGCAGCATCTTCTACTACAAAAGCTTAGGAACTACATGAGAAGTTAGAGTGCTGCTTGCAACGACCACGTCTTCCACAAGATCCAGGGCATTCACAATGAGCATTAGTCAAGACGACGTGGAGAAGTTTCTTGATGGCAACCCTGCTTTTGCCAAGCAGTACTTCGAGAAGAAACTGAAAACAGAGTCATGGGATAACAATGAGAGTGAAATACTTTTTGAGTTGATCCAAGACATGCAAGAAAGCATCAACATGGAGAAAGTTGTTTTCAAGACCTTGAGAAGAATCAGGTCCCTTATTCATGCTGACCGCTGCAGTCTTTTCATGTACAGGCAGAGAAATGGCACACCTGAACTGGCAACAAGGCTTTTCAACATCCAAGAGGGAAGTACTCTTGAGGAATGTCTGGTGTCCCCAGACTGCGAGATTGTCTATCCATTGGACATAGGCATTGTGGGTTATGTTGCACAGACCAAGAAAACCATGAACATCAAGGATGTCCATGAGGTATGTTTGCCATTTATTCATTTACTGGGTAGAAGAGAGTCTCACAAGCTTAATGCAAAGGGGTCAAGAGGTACTAGCAGTACATCTCAGTGCTTGGCCAAAGGTCTTGTAGTGCAATAGCTGTGTACTGGAAACAAAAGCACCAGTAGCAAGTCTTCAAGTTGCTTTCAATTTCATTTATACAATGAGGTGAAGCCAAGCACATTAATTACGCTAGGTCTTAGTGCCTGGAAACAAGTGCGCTGGCACACCTGGCCTGTCTAATTAAAAAAAAAAAAAAAAAATAAAAGTCACACGTAGTCCAGCAGAGGAGAGTGAGGAAGTCAGATCTGCACTGAACGTACATGGAATTTTTCACAGAATTTTATGATCCATTAGTAAGTTGCAAAGAGAGAGAAATCCTTTACAGGAGTACAAAGCGGGTTTTTATACTACAGAAAACATTTGAAAATGGTTGCTGTCTGGTGAAACTTCAGCCAAGGGCATTCAGAGATACTTTTATTAAACAGAGGGAGTGGACCTCAGAACAAGTGTGTTAACTGCAACCTGTGTATGGTGGATCTTCATCAGAAGCAGAAAGAGACAAGCTTTGACCAAAAAAACTCTTTCAGCAAACATTGTAAACTGGAGGGAGCTCAGGAATTTTAATGTTTTATTTTTATGCCTTCGTGACAACATTTACTCCCCCTACTTCTGGGCTGAATCATGTTAAACCAGAATGGCAGCAATAACAATCCGCTTGTTCTAATCATAGGTATAAAACTAAAATCCATGTGACCCAAATATGGCATTTGGGATTACTCTATCTATTGTTTGCTAGCTATAGAGAGACCATCTGTTGATCCATTCATGCTCAACACAAGCATATCCAAACCTTTCGGCAAAACCTTCCTTGTCTTCCACAGAACACAGACACTGATTTGGTTCTGCAGCTTTATTTTTTGACATTTGGGTTGTTTCTGATGTTGGGGGAAGCATCAGAATGTGACAAACTTTTTAAAGCTGTTTGTTTTCTGATGTTTCTTCAGTAATATGGGAGCATTTCAGTGCTGTGAGCTAAGAGTTGCACTCCAAGTGCTTTCAGACATCACCATAAGACATTCCTTTGAAGGAGACCCAGAGACTCAATACTTGGTCTATCCCATTTGGCAGAAGGCCCAGCAGTGGGGAAGGTATGGGGAGAAGTACATTAGGGAGAGATTATTCTTCTGGTTCAACCTTCTGAATATGATCAGAGCTGTGTGGCTTTTTCTAACCCAGGTGGAAGGGTTATTCAGCTGAGCAGAGAGGAGATCTTGGGTCAGCAGGACCATCCCTGCACTCCCTAATGGCAGGTGATGGAGATGTCAATAGGACCCCATGCAAGTGAAGTGATGGGCCACCTGCTTTCCCTGTACTATGCTTTTTCTGCTTTGTTTTCTTTTGTCATGGGGGGAAATGTAATATTGGTACAAGGATGAACCGGACAAGTTCCTTTTGAGCTGGCCCTACAGCATGACCTAGCATGCCCCCAGTGGTTTGAATGGCAGCTCCCTCCTGGGTGACTTCCTGGGCAGCCCAGTCCATAGCAGAGCTGTCTGCACATGGCAACCACTACCAGAATGCTCCTGGGGCAAAAGGGGGTGGAGGATTGCTGCCAGGTGCAGGGGAAGATTGCCAGGAAACACACACTAGTGGTGCCAACTGCATCCTTCCTTGGAGTACCTGCCCTACCATCTACCATCCTGCACACGAGGGCCTGGCAACATGTGAGGGAACGTCTGGGAGAACAAGGAGTAGTAGATGGCTTCATGGATGCTGCAAGCTGACAACAAGCCTCAGGGTCCAGGCAAAAGCAGAAATAAAATGAGGCTGAGTGAACTTCCCAGTGACTGCACTGGTTCATGCACCGTGGCTAAGCAGTACTGCAAGGTATCTGTGTGCATTCACTCCACTGTGCTAACAAGAAACCGGAGGAAAGGGTGAAGGAGGCACCACAAAGAATGTCATCGATCTGAGAATGATCAGTGGAGAGCCTCCTTGTTCTGACAGTTTGACATGTTAAAGCTTATGGTTAGCAGGATCTCCACAGAAAGTTAAAAGCACATGTTGCAGTCTGAAGCCACAGCTTCTCCTCTTGATACTGGATTTATCACCCATAGAGGGTCCAATTTTCTGCTAATTCATTTCTCTTCTTCAATAATTTTTAAGGAAAACTTTCTTTAGGCAGCTTGCTTTGAGAGGCTGTGCTTTATCTTGGTTTTAAGACTACAGATATTGTGGAAAATGCTTAATTTGTAAATTTTCTGTTGAACAGTGTGCCCAGTTCAGTCCATTTGTCGATGAGCTCACCAACTACACTACAAAAAACATCCTTGCGACACCCATCTTGAATGGTAAAGATTTGGTTGCTGTCATTGTGGCTATTAACAAACTGAACGGCCCACACTTCACCAGCTCTGATGAAACAGTAAGTGGTCAGTAGCTGAGTTTCTATCAGAAGGGGTTACCTGTGTTGTACAAAACAGACTCTTTTATGCTGGGGATGTCTGCTTTCATGAAGCTCCAGTGTTGTGAGTTTCCCTAAAGGGGACTCACCCTCTAATAAAAGAGGCTTAAAATGAGGTTGCTTATCTCATAAATCTTTCATGGAAGACACAGTGGGATAAGCCTCATCTCATGCCAATGCACAACAAAGCATTTATCCAGGGAAATTCCCATGATGCTTGTAAAGCAGTGTTATGAAATACAGTGTACATGAGGCTGCTCAGCAGTGTACATGCACTCAGCTCAATCTCATAATTTGTCTTTCCAGCTTTTTCTGAAATACCTGAATTTTGCATCCTTGAACTTGAAAATTTATCACTTGAGCTATCTTCACAATTGTGAGACTCGAAGAGGCCAGGTAAGAGTGAAAATGCAAAACGGGTTATATCACAAAACCAAACGAATGCATTCTTCTGATTTTAAAGGTGTACCTGATCTGCTTCAGAGATTTGTGCCCTAGGAGCAGGAAAAAAAGATACCCTCAAGTGCTTTCAGGTGCTATTCCTTCCCCAGAGTCCTTCATTACTCTTTCTGCTGCTACTGGTAAAAGTGCAGGACCCAACACAGTGGCACCAGTTTCAGCAGGACTGACTTCCAAATGTTTTTTTGACTTGAGACTGCAGAATTCTGTTCAACTAAAGCAGAACTGGCAAAGGTTTGTTGCTGTTGAGGGCTTAGCAGTAGAGCTGGTAAGAAATGGGATAGAAGACAAAGTGGACACTCAAAAAGTGTAAGGCCTAATGTCTCCCAGAGGGTGCTCTGGTCTGGTTCTGAACCCTGGAATCCTGTGTCCGTGTACTATGCTGCATCAGCAGGTCCCACAGAAAGGGAAGAAAGTGAGAATGAGATGCAGGACACACTGCTACAGTTCTATCAGTAGTTCAGCTATCAGACCTCTGGCTATCTAGGTCTTACAGTCTGTGTGAGAGTTAATACAGTTCATTGTGTTATAACCAAAAGCACCGAAATACAGAATGAGCAAATCACATTCTCAAAGGTGGTCTAGGATTTTAATACTGCAAATCCCATCCGCAAAGACTGTTCAATACTGTGCATAAAATGGTTTGTGCAATGACAGTTCAGTCTGCTTGTGCTCAGATACTGTGTAAGAGTCTTATTAGAAGACCATATAATACATTTTGACCATCTTTTTTACATCATGCCATGAATTAGACATTTTTTCAGATGTTTCTTTTGGTCCTCCTCACAGAGTTTGTGGCTTCCAGCATTACTTATTGCATGCTGTAAAGTGCCAAAAACTAAACTGTTGCTCAATTTCCTCCACTATCCTATCTGAGGGATGCTGACAATGAACATCTCAGATTTTATAGAGCTGTCCCAGTTTATGAATTAGAAACAGGAACAGATGCAGCTCATGATTGTCAAAATCATCCGCCAGTGTCCAGTGAAGAGATGAGGCACCCTTTTTCTGGCAGTGGCCATGTAACAGCACTTCTTGTTCAAAGCACAGGTCCAGTCCACTTCAGGTTGCAGCTCTCAGTGCTTTTGAAGTACTGTTCCTCACATCTCCTGGGATCAGAAAGCAAAGCACTCACATTTGGATACAAGCACGCATGCGTTAGCTAAGCTAAGGAATTGTGTAGATGCTTCCTTACCACTTCAGAGAATATTTCTCCTTTAGGCCCACGAAGGCTCTCCTTGCACCACCAGCAATACTTGTACAACCTCCATTTTCACAAATGAAGGAGCCTAATAGCAACATCTTTCTTAAGGGTACATCTGTGGGGCACAGAGCAGGTAAAAGGAGCAGACATTGATGTGCACACAAAGCAGCTGTGCAAAGGCTTTGAGGAAAGCGTTGATTCACATATTTCAAACACCAGCCTCTGTAATTTGCAACCTTTTTGGTGTTAACTGGTTTTGGATGCAAGATATTAATAATGGCTTTAAGGCATAAGCGGGGACAACTCTCTACCTGACAGTACTATTTTTTTTTCGTGGTGTATTTTTAAGATTGCACTTCTACATAATACTCCGAGATGACCTGACTCTTCCTCCCTACTAATTCCCAGTGTGAATAAGCGATGCTTTTGCATTTTGCTGTGTAGGTTTCCTGCACTTTTCAGGAACTGCAGTATAAAACCCCAATCGTTTCATTGTTGCTCCAAATACATTTGGGAAGCCCATCTCCCAAGGAAAGGCTGCGCTTACATTTCAATCTTTTGCTGCAGGTGCTGTTGTGGTCTGCAAACAAGGTTTTTGAGGAACTGACTGACATTGAGAGGCAGTTCCACAAGGCTTTTTACACGGTGAGGGCATACCTGAACTGCGACCGGTACTCAGTAGGTCTCCTGGACATGACAAAGCAGAAGGTGAGCGTTCACATCTGTGTTGTACATCTTTCTGATTGCTGCTGTCCCCTGACGGGAGATACGCTAAGTTTTCCTGAGGCGGTCAAAGTGAAAATTAACTTTGAGTCGTAATTCCTACTTTGGTTGGTATTCTTTTGTTGTGCAAATGAAGAGATGGGGTTAATGAAAATAGAGGAAAAGGGGAGAGCTTGTCACTAGAATGGGACTGTCAAAGGCTGGGAAGAAAAATGAGAGGAAAATGTGTCTGACCATGGTAATCCTGGTCAAAGCCTGTAACACAAACACAACCTCAGAAAGCCTGTGGATATCAGAAGTATAGTGAGACAGCTGTGGAAACCCCCAGCAACAAAGCAGCCACTTTCCTGAAGGACTAATCCCTGTGCACAATATCCAGGCTTTTAAATGGAATTTGTCTTCATGAAAACAAGCTGACAGAAGCTAAGTTACATCTGATTTGTTCTGATTGTTTGCAACTTTGTCAAGTTCTGTGTGGGGGTCACAAAACATCCTTGTCAATGGAGCCCTGCTTTATTCCATGGTCAGGCTGACCACTGTGTTGCCAGAGCTCTTACAGCACACTGTCTTGTGAAGAGGTGTATTAAAAGATCATTACTGTGCTAGAGACACTTTGATCAGCATTATAACGAAGCCTAAGAAGAACAAGCAAACAAAATATTTCAGCAATCTGGCAAGTAGTAGAACAGCCCTATAGTCACACTCTGGAAAAGTAAGAACACAGAATGTGTTGGCATGGCCATTTGCTCTGAGTGCAGCCAGCAGTGCTCACTGAATGAAGCAGTACCCTGTATACAGGCAGTATATGATTATATAATGCACCCCATTTCCCAAATTAGGTATTTGGGTATCATTCTGCTGCCTAGTATTGAACTAGTCTTATTATTTGATGCCTTATTTTACACACTACAAAAACCAGCAGAGTAGAGCAATGGTTACTTTGAGACTAAAGGCAGAATGCACTTTTCTACTCTAAAACTACTTCTTTAATTTTAAAACCAGGAATTTTTTGACTTATGGCCAGTCCTGCTGGGAGAAGTACCCCCGTACTCAGGGCCTCGCACTCCGGATGGCAGGGTACGTGAGAACAGGGCTTCTTTACCTCTCTCCTGCCTGGTTGGATTGCCTCACCACTAATTTTAACACCACTCTTCTCTTTATTTGTAGGAAATAGTCTTTTACAAGGTCATTGATTATATATTACATGGAAAAGAAGACATTAAAGTCATTCCGTAAGTGCCCAGTCCCTGTAAGTAAGGTACTGACACAGAGTGTATGTAAAACCAAGGTTCCCCATGATTTAAGACATCCATGAGGAGAAATGCAAAGGACTAATAGAAGACTGAGTAAGATAGACAGAATGTAAGTTGGTTCTTCAGGTCACATCTCTGTGGGATAAAGATTTCCCCAAGGGCACTGCGATCCTGACTTGCAAGCCAGGCTCCAAAATTCACTGCAACCAGTGATTCTTTTTAGATGCAGAAGTGAGCTGTCTTGACTGCCAGCAGTTTTGCCACTCTCCTTGCCAGGCTGAGGCATTGCTCCTCCTCCATGCCCTATGGAAGTGGGTGAGCCCACCCAGGATGCCCTTGCGTTGAGGCAACACTTCCTTGCTTCTCTCTAATCCTTCAGTCACTGACCCCATCTTAAGGCTACCTCTGGCCTTTCCTCCTCTCGTCACAGCAGAAGACATCCTCTTTCTGAGAACTACCCTCTCTTCTTGCCTCTGAATGTTTCAGAGGAGCCTTGGGCACCTTAGACAAACCTGACATAACAGGAATTTTGCTCAGTTCTGATCCCCACTACAGCAGTGTTCAAAGTTCAGGCTGGCAGACACCCTTGGCCAGGAACTTCCTTTTATCTTTCTCTGTGTTGAAAGTCCGAAACATGGTCCCCCATTCCCAGGAATTACTTTTTATTAAGCCTCTGCAGACTATGATATTTTATGTGTTATTTTGTATAGAATCCTTGAAGAAAAAAGTATTTACTTACATGAAAAATTTTTGCTTGTGCATGTGGATGCTTTGAAAGTAACAGGACTGTTTAGGAACTCAGAGGGAAATATGTAAATCTGGATTATGCAATCAGTTGGATACACTTCAGCTCCATGATCATCCTTCAGTAAACATATATCCTTAATTTCCTTTATATGTTTTTCTTTCATTCAGAAATCCTACCCCAGATCACTGGGCACTAGTTACTGGACTGCCAACCTATGTGGCTGAAAGTGGATTTGTGAGTACTTAACCTAGGATTCATCAAATCTTTCTGAGATAAAGTCAGATTCATGCTGCTTTCTCATCATTTCAGTTCCATGTTTTGGTAGTTAAACTTCTCATTGCCCACATTGTAAAACTTTTTCTTTTGTGTGATCCCCTAGATTTGCAACATTATGAATGCTGCTGCAGATGAGATGTTTAACTTTCAGGTACTGTGAAAACTTCCACTTCTGTGAAGGATTCTACTTTTTCTTTTTCCAGAAATGTAATATTGCGTCAATATTAGATATATAAATACTTCTTTTGTCTGAAGTCTTAATGTAAAATGGGAATGATGATGTATTTAGAAAACACATTAAGCACATGATGTCTTTCTGCTTGCTATTGCTTCAAGGAAGGTCCTCTAGATGAATCAGGATGGACTATCAAAAATGTTCTCTCCATGCCAATTGTGAACAAAAGGGAAGAAATTGTTGGTGTCGTCACATTTTATAACAGAAAAGATGGGAAACCATTTGATGAACAGGATGAAACCCTCATGGAGGTATAGTTCCTTTCTGTGGCTGGAAGTAATTCATATGGTTGAAGAGCTCACTGTTGCTTACTGTACACCCACAAAACATCTCTAGTGTTTTAAAGCTACGTAGACTTCTTTGTTGCTTAGAGAGGTGTTACACATCACCTTGGAAGTTTTGAAAGCAGCCATCTGACACACTGGGGGAGTTTGGTCTTGGAAACCCAGCTGTGTTAGCATCATTTTGTTTCAGAATTCTTGGGTTGGACACCTAGCCATGAGCAACTACTGTGTGCCAACACAACCATTCTGACCTGTGTTCACATACCTGGCAGCTGGCTCTCATTGACTGGGCCAGTCCCCCCCCGAAAATTACACAGAAATTATCTATGTAGCTGAGATACAAAGGGAGGCCAGCTGCTGAATCTACCAGTAGCAGCTGTGAGCAAGGACCCTGCAGCTTAGAAATGCTCCTATGTTCGTTTCAATGCAATATAAGCACTCAGCTCTTGGCATCTGTTATCAATCAGAACATTTCCTGAAATAGACTTTTCTTATCAAACTAAAAGACTGTGGGAAAAAAAAAAAATACAGTTTGAATTGGCCACTGGACAGCAGACGAGTTGAAAGCAAACACAGTGTGTGCGTAAATACATGTAAGAGGTGATGAGACCACCTTGATATGAGCATTCCTGACCTGCTGTCACCATTGTAACAGCAGCCTTTCCACAGGCATGGAGGCACTTGCAGCAACACAGAAATAGTTTTCTGTACACTGAACTGGGCAGAAGGTCCTTGAGCCTCCATAGCATGGATGCTCTGTAGGGCTGGGCAGATTCAACAGGTGGGGAGATACTCTGCTGAGGAGTAAGTCACAGCTGGGAGCAAACACATGGTTGCTTATTGCTAGAATTGTGGACAAAGCGGAGCTTGTGTTTCTCCAAAAATATATCACGCAGTCTTACATTTCTGTGTGTTTGAGGAACAGATGTTTCAGTTATTTCACCGTTTCCTTCTTTTCCCCTCACCAAGTCCTTGACACAGTTTCTGGGTTGGTCTGTGCTCAACACAGACACATATGATAAGATGAACAAGCTGGAGAACCGGAAGGACATTGCTCAGGACATGGTGCTCTACCACGTGAAATGTGACAAGGATGAAATCCAGGAAATTCTGGTAATGCCTCACAATGTGCAGCACACAACCAGGTGTACTGGCCTGGCCCATGGCTTATGGTACAGACACAGGTCTCCCATTTCACAGAAATGCTTCCAGCCACCACAAAGTGGAGGCAGCACCTGAGCCCCTGGTCACTGCACAGTGGTAAAAGAAGTTTTTTTAACTCTGTGGTCTGTCCTCCACCTTGGCACACTGCTCCAACACGTCCTAATTTCTTCAGCAAAGCCAACGCTGGAGGTGGGCTCACACAGGCACTACTCAGGGCAGGGATGTAGGGGTGGAAGAGAAACTGATTTATTTCCTAAAACCTTCTTAGTGCAGAGGATGTGAAGTTAGAGCACCCAACTGGGACACTGGATCTAGGGGGACATTTACGGGACACTGGATCTAGGGGGACATTTACGAGTAGGGGAAACACAAATCCAAGAAGAGGGAGAACACTACCAGGAAGTATGTTTTGAAAGACCAGAAAGTGAAGTAAGGTCCAGGAAGGAAACACAATTTGCGTATGACAGCTACCCTAGATTGCCCCAAAGCTGCCAAGTGCAAAGTCCATTGGGGTTTGGTTGTCAGCTTAACACACTCATGCTCTTTGCAGCCAACACGAGAAAAGCTGGGGAAGGAGCCAAGTGAGTGTGAGGAAGAGGAGCTGGCAAGCATTCTGGTAAGAACAATGTACTGCTGGAATAAAAAGCCTTGGTGAACAAACATTGCCTGTGTGGATGCAGGAAAGAGTTATCAGCATTGCCATGCTGCTACCTGGTCAGGGGCAAAGGCAAAGCATATCCTGCCTTCCTCTGCTGAGTGAATTTGGGGTTACCATCATAATGTCACAGCATGTGACTTCTCTAGGTCCTGGGGAGTCCCTGCTCCCTGCCACTTCATCTCAAGGGGTTCAAAGTCCATCTGGAAACACATCAGTCACCTCAGCTTGTCATGCATATTGTTCTCCAGAGTAATTAAGGAGGGCTGTAAGTCTTCCCCCATTTTGAATCTTCAAACTGCATCAAATCAAGTGCTTAACAGAAAACAAACAATATTTCATGCACTTGACCAAAAACTCCCACCCTTTTCCCCCATTAATGGCGTTATTATGAAAAGCTGCATTTCAGTCTGTTTATGTGTTATATGCTAAAAGAAAAAGTTCACAGCAGTATCAAACTGATAAGTTTTTGATAAGCAAACCTAGGAATGACATAAGTAGCAGAGCAATAAACCATCCCCACCTCTCTTACAGAAAGAAGAGCTCCCAGGTCCCACTAAGTTCGAAATCTATGAGTTCAGGTTCTCTGATTTTGACTGCACCGAGCTGGAGCTGGTGAAGTGTGGCATTCAGATGTACTACGAGCTCGGCGTGGTGAAAAAGTTCCAGATCCCACAGGAGGTAGGAGCTGTCAAAACCCAAGATGTTCTGTCTTGGATGGCCAGCAGACCCACCCTGTGGCTGAGGTCCCCACGCAGGGCACTCTGCCCAGCACAGCTCTCAGAGCAGCCACGAACTGGATTCATGGGGGATTGCAGAGAGGAGCCCCCTCAGCCCCCTCACACCTCTGAGGGCAGAGAACCGCCTCTCACTGCCACTGATCACTACGTGAGTGTTTGCAGCATAAAGCTGTCCTCCTCTGGTCTGCGCTGCCTGCCACAGGTGGGGTTTGCTGTGAGGTCTGTGGAGATGGGTAGTGCAGCACGCAAAAGGTTGCTCGCACTTGCTGTGTCTAATGCCCCTCACGGCCGCAGCGTAAAAACAGTTTCCAGGCACGACATGGGGAGTGCCTGCCTGTGTGTGCTAGTTTCCTTTGCTATAGGATATACCATTCAGCTTTCAGCCAAGATATGCTGAAACCCACACTGGCAGGTCCTTGTGTTTCTCGTCCCCTTGCAAACACGGATGTGCTCTCATTTGGTGCAATTGGCACCAACTTCCTGACTGTGGTCGGCTGGAATGGTGTGACCCTGTGGGAACAAGGACTCCATAGGCCTCGATGTGCAAATTCACGATATTCACGATTTTTGCCGCCATTCCCCTGTAGGAATCGTGAAACTGACATTTCAGCAGCTGTGGTGCTCCCCAAGGGATTTCTCAGCACATTATGTGAGGTTTATTTCCATCTAGTGGGATCTGGAGGTAACTGCAGGAAGAGTTTTCACCCTGGAAAGGCAGGTTGGGAATTAGAACGGAAGCGAATGGGAATTGTCTTTGTGCTTCTTACTTGTAGCAGGTCAGTGTCAAAAAGTATCCAAAATATCTACTCTACAACAACTAACCCGTGATACACGTGTGAAAAAAAAGTCATTCTTTGCTGCAACTCTGAATAGTTGAGATTTTTAAAAATGAATACTCATTCATAATTAATTTACTCTCTAATGGCAAAACCTGCACAGCTACAAGATGTAGTACACATGGAGAAGTAGAATGCAGAGGGAAAAAGCCAGATTGTTATTTAATGCCCTATATTGTAGTTGCTTAGGTGATATAAATGCCACCCATCTCTACATCTATGGATCCTCATCTCTTGAAGAGAGATATCAGTATTAGTAAATCACAAGACACAGGACAGACAAATATTATGAGTGAGAACTTAGATAAAAAAAAATTCAAGAATTCACAATCAGTAAGATGAAACCCCAATAAATTCACAAACAGTACAAGGAAATCTCTCCTTTTTTTAGGCAGTGATGATTCTTGTTTACCCCTCAAGCATCTCTGTGATTTTATTTTTCTTATTAAAAAAAATTAGAAAACAGAGAGCTTTATTTTAGATCCCCTTTTGCTCTCCACTAATCTTTAGGCTTTACTCTAATAATGCTGTCGGGGTTGCCTGATGACATTACAGCTTCTGATCCCTTTCTGGGGCCGCCTCTGTAGAATTGGAACCTCATCCATGACTTCTGTATATGATTCTCATTGCGAGAGCCGGAGCCAGTGGCTTCATCACCTAAACAAACATCCTCTTCCCCATTTGCAGGTTCTGGTAAGGTTTGTGTACTCTGTCAGCAAAGGCTACCGGAAGATAACTTACCACAACTGGCGCCACGGCTTCAATGTTGCACAGACCATGTTCACGCTCCTGATGGTAAGGTAACACCACCCTGGTTAATTCTGTGGCACAGTTTATTTACAGCACCTAAGAAATATGCAGGTCTCCCTTTGAATCCTGGTGTAGGAAAAGGGTTTGTCACTCCTAGCACAAGTCCTGATGAATGAGGTCTCCATTTGCCTTAGGTAACAGTCATTGCATTACATTTAAATCTTTGGTCAATGCTGGCCAATGAATGGAATGCTTTAATTCTCAGGTGTGTGTGGTGTTGAAAAGACTCCAGACTAAATCCTTCTGCAGAGTAGGGGAGAGAGACTACAGGACTTCAATTCTTCCAACAGATTCTGACAGTAAGAGCCAGACTGAAGTTAGCTGGTTGGGATGGAGGCAACCCCATGCTTTCCATTTCCAGGCAGGACAGACACAGGTGTAAGTATATCGCTAGTGTGAACACGGCAAGTGCCACTTCTCACAGGCTCTCAAGGCAACAAACACCTCAACAAGAAAAACAAGTGTCTGACTGCTGCTCTACACCAAGGATTGACCAGCCAGGAACCACTGAGGATGGTTACACATCTGCCTACACATCTGGCAGCAGGCTTATGCCTACCAAAATCCCTTGGGTGATTCAGCTGGGACATCACATTGCCCAGAAAGATGAGGAACCTCTTCACGTAGTACTTTGTGTCCAGTGACTGCAGGGGTGCTTATGACAACCTAGGTGAACCCTAGGGCATGAGACTTCTATAGCAGGATGCAGCCAACACTGTAGATGTGCATCAAGCACATCTGCACCATACATATGCCTACCTGAGTCTGAAATGTTCTGTTTCCAGCTGATTCCCCATTTTAACCTAAGCCTACCATGTACTGTGTTTAGGTTCACAAATGTTTTCAGTTCTCCTGGACTATTTCAGTAAGGAAATCCCCGGCACAGAGCAGTCACAGGTCAGTACCTGTCCTTGTATGAGATGCTAACATATGGCATGTACATTCTCTCCCTCCAGACTGGCAAACTGAAGCGTTACTACACAGACCTTGAAGCCCTTGCAATGGTAACTGCTGCTCTGTGCCATGATATTGACCACAGGGGAACCAACAACCTTTACCAAATGAAGTAAGCACTTTCTTACTACTTCAAACCAGTTCTGTGGCTCTCAGGTTGAGTAGAATCAGGTTGTTGACCACACCAAACTCCAGTACAGCTCTGTTTAATACACAGGGGTAACAAACTTTTTTGCAAATTTCCTTGCTTTTCAGCTTACTACAGCACTTGGGCTTATGCTTTGGCCAGTGGTGACACTGAAAAATTGCAGTGCTCTCTGGGGCTTGCTTTACCTCCTAGCAAACCTCCTTTGGTTAAAGCAAAACTTACACTACCATTAGAGTGTAGAAGGCACTTGGTAGCCTGAGTGCCACAGGAGACCCATGATGCCACCAGGGGCACCCTGGGTATAAGACGACTAGTTTCTGATGGAAGGTATCTGTGGAGAAAGCACCATGCATGGCACTACCCTCACCACTTACAGAAACAAAGCACCTGTGAGAGTGCTGCTCTCAGTAGGCAGTTATTAGCTACAGAGAAAAATTTGCATGATTTCACTGACTAGTCAAGACTCTGTTGCTCACTTAAAGTAGTGTCAGATCACAGCTTTTCTGCAATGATTGCTGGCAATACTGTCTTACTGTTTTCTGGAGCTTTGGAAAAATGTTGAGTGAAGCTGGCTCATGTTTCTGATACAAGAGCGCCTTGCTTTTCAGCAAGGAAAGTGTCCAAGGATTGCAGGGTTTTATATTCCTATTACTAGATATCAACATGTATTTAACTCAGAAATTAAACAAGCTTACTAAGCTGAGTCATTACAATGCAGTCAGAAACAACGTTTAAGGGGAAATTCGTAGTTGAAAGACTGTCTCATACAGTGTCCAAATAATTATAAGCAGTGTCACAGAAGTCTTTAATTAGACTGAGGTCATTACTTATTGAAAAGTGCTACTCTTAACCCTTTTGAAAGGAGCTGAACTTATGTGTGTGACAAAAACTAAATAAAAAATGAGATGCTTCTTTTTATTTTTAAATGCTGCACTTACATTTTTAATCTTTCCTTTACACAACCAGATCTCAAAATCCCTTAGCTAAACTTCATGGATCCTCAATTTTAGAGAGACATCACTTGGAATTTGGAAAATTCTTGCTCTCTGAGGAGGTTGGTAATGTACTGTAATATAAGGGCATGAATAATTTAATTTTAGGGAAATTTTTCATTAACAACAGAGCTGTCAGCACAAGACCTTTCTCTGGATTGGATACTGAGAAATTGCAGCTGCCTTTGTCCCCAAGTAATCTATGCTCACCCAGGACCAAAACACAGAGGTTTCCTTAGTGCATGACTTGGTTCCTTCAGAAGACACATCGTTATCCACATAGGAATATGTTAAATAAAGGATTGTTCTCCTGTAGCCCTTCTGGTAGGACTAAGGCTGACACATTCCCACAGCTAACTTCTAATTTCAGGCAAATTTGCACTGGGGTCAGGGGATAGGGTTTGGGTGCACGCTGTGTAATAAGCTTCAAGGTACAGACCCCATTCAGTGAACAAAAGGGGAAACCAGCCACCCACATGTGAACAGGGCTCACAACCCTTGCAACTCAGGGGAGCAAGCTGAAGCTGTTAAAAGAAAATAAAAGTGAACACATTTGGGAAAGGGAGGTGGCCAGGAACTCATAAAAACACAGTGCCTGAATTTTGCAACTCCCTTTCCTTCGCTTTTCAGTCACTGAATATATGTCAGAACCTCAACCGCAGACAGCACGAGCACGTGATTCACCTGATGGAAATTGCCATTATAGCAACAGACCTGGCACTCTACTTCAAGTAAGTCAGTCATGTACACTCTGTGTGAAGGGCAGAAAGCAGCTGGTACTTTACAAAGGCCGAATGGGATGCTTTGCTCTCAAAGCCTCCCACCTGTGCAGCAGTTTCTTCACAGACACTGGCTCTGGGAGGCTGCCTTTAATATTGACTGCAGAGCTGGTGGGAGAACTCAAATCATTCAAAAGGATTTTGAACTTCTATCAAACCACGTATGTGACTTTTTAACCCTCTGTTTCCAACAAGGCAGGGTTATATGACCCCCTAATGGAAAGAGATGTCAGGTTTTGGGTTTCTTTTTAACCTAGCACTCTAACACTGAAAATACTCATAAATGGCAAATGGTCTGGCAAGGGCTGCACTAGCTTCTCTGGGAGAGTAGCATGACACAAATAATAAGTGGTCTATTGTAGGTGAATATCCAGCTCACAGTCTATTTCACACCCAAAAGCCAAAATTGCCAAACATCTTGGAGCAGTGTGCGCTAACTTTCTGGGACATAAGGCTGAAATTCAATGACATATGACTTCCTAATTAACAAGGAGTTCTCAAAATGTGCTTTCAGAGTACTGTGTCAAGACCAGATTACTGTGTTTTGTACTGCAGTACAATTATGCAAAATATAAACAGTCCACAGAAGAGGAATTTGAGGGAGATTACAATACCCAGAAGTCTTACTCTGAAGATACACAATGTCTGTGTGGGAGCGTATACCATCACTTCCCCAGCTGGGGACAAACTGGTCCTTGACCTCCTTGGTCCATGAACTGCAAGCAAAGTCTTAGCTGAGTTAAAATCCAGGAATATTGATGTAGATAGGTCCTCAAGGAAGCTCCCAACAAACCCAAGCACCACCATCTGCATCTCTTAAGTAGTGGAAACTATTGTAAATGCCTTAAAAATAAGTGTAGTGGTGAGACATGAGCAGGACCTTCAAAGTATGTACAACTTCAAGTTATGTCAGCTGAGAAATGCTTTCACCTTTGCTGGCAACACGAGAAGGCTTTTTCCTTGAATGTTAAGCAAGCTGCAGAAACCTAGAGCTGGCTGGAGTATTTTTAAAGCTACTTGTCTTTGTATACTTACTCAAGCACTGTTAACCTTATTTATATACCTAAATATACGTAGGGAATTCTGTGGAATGGTTTATACAAGATACATCCATGTTTTGAGTGGCATAAAATCTAGAGAAACTTGTTGTTTCAATGCTAGCAGAGAAGACAGGCCACATCACAAAACTGCTTCATATGTACTCTAAGTGCCAGGAGAGCAACTACTGGAAACCTTCTGGGAGGGTTAGCAATACCAGGAACAGCTATCTGTTTTTAACATAATTGTTTCCTTGTTTCACAGATTTTTCCTTTTGTCCCCCCCCTTTTTTCTTTTTTTCTTTTTTTTTTTTTTTTTTTTTTGGTAAAACTTTTTTTTTCCCCTCAAAGAAAGAGAACAATGTTTCAAAAGATCGTTGACGAGTCTAAGACATATGATAGTGAGACTGCCTGGACTGAATACCTGTCTCTGGAGACAACAAAGAAAGAGGTTGTCATGTGAGTAATCGGCTCTGGAAAGGTTAGTGATGTGTACACCTGGTGAGAGCTCCAGTGTACACTTTGTGCTGCATTTGGTGCAAAATCAGCAGATGACACATTACTGCATGCTTAAATTTGATCTTCTGGAGAAGCAAGGGGAAAAAAGGGGGAAAAAAAAAAAGTAGTTCATCCTCCAAATAAATCTGGGCACATACTCATAGGGAGGATCCCTTTTGGCTGTATATTCCTACCAGGCCACCCCGTGGCCTGTAGACCAGAAGCAGGGACATCCAATCCACTAGCTGTTCTTCCCAGTGGCAACCAGTCTGAGTCACAATGCTGTTGTTGCGACTTGACAGATGGTTTGCAGGATGCTCTGCACTGGCAGTGAAGTGCACTCACAATCTCACTGCAGACTACACTGGTATGATGTCTGTGAGGGAGACAGGGATGTTACTCCAAAGCCAAGAAGTTCAGTCCAGCACTGACTAAAGCAGCAAACATGCTAATGTCCGAAACAATGTTTCCCATCTCAGTTCCATTTTAACCAAGAGAGCAATTCTTGATGAATGTCCCAGTCAGAATCAAGGCTGTTACAGCAGCATGTCTTTCTTTATAACTTCAGCAGAAACAAGGGGATACCTGACACAGTATTGGGGCATGAAGTTCCTGAGCCTGCAAGTAAGGTGCTATAGACAATAAATTTATTTCTTTCCTGCTTTTAGGGCAATGATGATGACTGCCTGTGACTTGTCAGCAATCACAAAGCCTTGGGAAGTCCAGAGTAAGGTCAGGTGCTTGATATATCATTAGATTTCTGTAGTTTATACTTCAAAGTAATGCAATTTCCTAAGATACCTGGAAGGTCAATCAGTCTCCTACCAGAATTAACCAAAAGGAATAGCTATAGTCTTGATGGATTAACCATTCTTTCAGATTGTAGTAGTGTTGGAAATGTTTCTTAATAGGTGAACAGTGGACTAATGAGATCAAGTGCAATAAGGCTGTTGAGCTGTCACTACACAGAAGGGTTAGAAGTCAGATTTTCTTCATGGTGGAGACCCGAAGCGCATCAAGTTACGAGGCTGAAGTTGGTACTAACTTTTCTTTTTCCCTCCTTGTCAATGTAGGTAGCTCTACTGGTTGCAGCTGAGTTCTGGGAGCAAGGAGACTTGGAAATAAGTGTCCTTCAGCAGCAGCCTATTGTAAGTACCATGCAAGAGCCAGGCAGCTCAATTCAGACAGCAAGTCTCAGCAGAGACTTACTACAAGAAGTGCTGCTGTCATAGTGCTGTGACTCTTCCTAAAATCACTATTCCTGCCAAAATCCACTGGAAAAGTGTGTACTCAATGAAGAATCTCTGACAATGACCAGAGATTCTTGTCCAGCTCTCCGTATAGTTAGATGGGTTCAGTGGCTGTAAACCACCAAGGAGTCGAGTCCCCCTGGAGACTTTGTGCTGGTCCCTTACACAAAAAATAGAAAATTAAATAGATAAGTCACAGAAGAAAGCATAGTTTCTGATAAAGAGGAAAAACTGCAAACACAAACTCTGTAGAGTCAAGAAACTCTGGTAAATGGAAGGGTGTTTCTAACATTTTTTTTTAACACATAGTTAAATTTAGCATTGAAAGGGACAGGAGTCACTTCTTGATGCAGCCTCCACCTGTGTGGTTTGGGTTTTATTTAAGTAGACTTTTGTACACCCCATCTATCCACAGTGGCATTACAAATAATATAGTAATTGGCAGGGTCTTATAAGAATATAATTTGATGCTCAGTTATGTTTTATAGAATTCAAAACCTCTTCAGCCCTGTAATGAACCTTCCCTCAGGTATCAGAGAGGCACACGGGAAAGATTCTCTGTCCTCCTCCCCATCCACAGACACTCAAAGAGCTGTCTAACATTTCTACTAAAATGGCAAAGGAAGTCAGACCACTTCACTCCTCTGCAGTGGAGAAAGAGGGCTGTGATGGACAGCCTCTGTGTATGGCATGACAGAACTGCTAGGCTGACACAACAAGGCAATTTTGGGGAGAAAATAGAAGTGTATTTTTCAATTAAGTGCTCTCACAAATCATGGTCAACTTGTGTCCTCCCACAGCCCATGATGGACCGAAGGAAAGCTGCTGAGCTTCCAAAGCTTCAAGTGGGTTTCATTGACTTTGTGTGTACGTTTGTCTATAAGGTAAGCAAAGGGTACCCTTGCATCCCCCATCCTTCTCAACAGGGGCTCAAATACCAGGTGAGTGAGTCCCAGTGCAGCAACATCACTCAAGGGGAGAGGGACAAGTAAAGGAGGCAACATCTGCCCCTCTGCAAGGCGTTGCAGCAAGGTGCTTGTTTGTGCCATTAATGCTTTCTCTGCATAAGCCAGCTTTGGAGGTGAGGTGTCAGGATCTGCCCTGGGGTACAATGGACAAGCACTGCCCCTGCACTGCATTGTGCTGACAGGTGTGTTTTGGTTAGGAATTTTCACGTTTCCATGAGGAAATTCAGCCTATGCTTGATGGGCTCCTGAACAACCGAAATGAGTGGAAGACCCGTGCTGATGAGTATGATGCAAAAATGAAAGCTCTGGAGGAAGAGAAGAAAAAAGAGGAAGAGAGAATGGCTGCAAAGAAAGGTCAGAAACAGTAATTAGCTTTAAATTCTGAACTCAGAAACATACATATGCAATACTCTCACAAATGCGCAGCAAGCTTTGCTGAGATGGCAGAGTAAGATGTCTGCAAAAAGTTTCTTAAATTTGGCTCCACTGGCAAGGCTGAAGGCACCATGACTGGCTGTCAAAAAGGCCACCCACTTAAATTCCCAAGAACTAGTGTCTGAGAGACTAGTAAGAATCCATTCAGCACAAGTTCCCATGTAGCTAAGGATAGCCGAAAGTTGTTTGCTGTCCCTGGAAAACAGCAGGGAAACATCCCTTTATACTCAGGGACTGTGGCCTATGTGCTGTCCCACAGGTCATAAAGCAGAAGCTAAGAAAAGTCAACAGAGTCCTAGGGGGAGCACTTGAGGAATAGTGGTTCATCCCATTTCTAGTCCAGATTAGGTACTACCTAGAAGCCAGCAGTAGTGGTAGAACCTAGCAGCAATCTGTTTTGGTCAAACTTGTTTTTCTTTTTCTGTGGGCCCAGCCTGTGTAGTACTGAAATCCATTGGCTGTAGTGGGCATCGGGTGAAAGCTTGTTTGGCAGCCTGAGCACTTGTTTGACTCTCAGAAACGTGGAAGCAGAAAGTTGTCCTGGCCTCTCCCAAATGTCTGATCAAATATCTGCCAGAACTTGGTGCCTCCACTACACAGAGGCTGTATCTGAACTCTCCTTTTTTTCCAACAAAATTCCAACAGCCCTCAAGCGACACAGTTCAGAAATTATTAGACCTGTCTAGGTGTCTTATCTCAGTTTAACTCATAGAAGTTAACTTAAAATATCAAAAATGCTTTAACTATAATTTGGAAAATTTCTGAAGAATTATTTTATGAACAAGTAATTGATATTCAAGAGAGGAAGATTTCTGCTAAATACTCTTTCCAAGCAGCCTTACATATACAATTACTTTGCACAGCAGGCAGCTCTAGACAGGTTACTATAGTTATGACCTTCACTGATCACTGGAAAACATAAAAGTCCTTAAAAAACTGACTAAGAAGAAAATTTATGACTGTGTCTCTAATTCTGTGTTTCTTTTTACATGACAGATGGAATAACCTGTAACGGAGGAACAGCTCCAGCTTCCAAAACCTGTAGCATACTTTAGATGTATTATCAATGCAATATATGCCACCTAAAATGAGAATGCCCACGCTTAAAAAACAAACAAAAAAAAGACATAAAAATACATTCCTGATTGGACTGTTCTGATACTTTATTAGGCTTATGATCAACCAAGGAAGGGCTAGATCTTGTTTGCCTTAACTGCATCTCTTCCTGATGGTAAGGAGCCAGTTCTGTCCTGTCTCTTGCTCCATGTAATGCACCTTATGTCAGATGGCATATGGGAAATCAGAACAACATTGGGCCCAATAAATAAGGTTGCAGGGCTAAGGAAGGGTATTTCTCCTGCACTGAAACACTTCTTACTGCAAAATTGATCGGGATAGTCCTACTCCATACAACCCCATATGATTGACAGTGTATACAACCATAGCCTGCAGAGTAGGAAAACTGAAGAAGAGCCAAATTTGTCATATCTAAGCCTATATCTGGATATCAGAATATATCCTATATCTGGATATCACGATATCAGAAAGAAATCTGAGGCTAAGGATAAAGCATGAAAACTGATCATAGTAAACCTCTGAACTGCTCTAAAATACTTGGATTCCATGTAAAACCAAGAAGCACTTGGACAGATAGAAGTTCTGCACTCACTTCAAGAATTGGGATGTGTTGCTATCACAAAGCATAGAGCCATAACACCCAGTAGCTGCTTTCTTCAGGAGCAGGTTTCACAGTGTGCTGAGGCGTCGTTCCTTCACACGTGATTTTAAGAAGACAGTGTTATCATTACGCATTACAGTTCCACTTACAGTTAACCAAGCAACCTGAATTGTGGCATCTCCTAAACTTGTTCTGTTTTGCCTCATAATGCCAGTTATTTAATACACTTGATCAGAACCAACTCCTCATTCTTTTCCTCCTCTTGTTCTGAGGTCTCTGTTTTCTAGATTCCCCTACAGACTTGTGACTGATGACCTGTACCCTTTTATTTTAGATAAAAGTTAGTTTTCATGTTTATTCATGTAAACATATTAAGAGCATTTAATTACACTGTTGAAGTAGTAGAGACACCTTCTCTGCTCCTTTCTCATTCTCTCTCTCTCTCTTTCTTTTTTAAAACTGTTTGGATATCTATTTTGCTGGGGATTTTCTTCTTCTTCTATTGCTCTTGCTACCTTTCAGGGCTTTACCCTTCAGTATCTTGTTTTGCATTACAAAAATACTGCAAGTAAAAGGAAAACTAGAGCTATGGTGGTACATGATCATCATTTATCTGTGTCTCAGTGTAGTAAGCAAGATGTAATCCTCTATCACTACACAGCAATTCCATGAGAGGCAATTTGTCTTTTAGGAAAATACAGAAACTTGTCCACTTGCATGAAAGCTAAATATGCCATTGGTAATGACTTCATGCTGTTTGTCTCAGTTTCATTAAGAATCACAGAATTGTAGAATGTTAGGTGTTGGAATGGACTTTCAAAATTATCTAATCCCAACCCTCTCTGCCATGAGAAGGGACATTTCCCGCTACACCAGGTTGCTCAAGGCCTTATCCAACCTGGCCTTGAACACCCCCAGGGTTGGGGCATCCACAACCTCCATGGGCAACCTGTTCCAGTGTCTCACCACCCTCACAGTAAAATATTTCTTCCTGATATGTAACCTAAATTTCCCGTCTTTCAGTTTGTACCCCTTACCCCTTGTCCTATCACACAGTTCCTGATGAAGAATCTCTCTCTGGCTTCCCCCTGATGGGGGCCCCTTCGGATGCCGGAAAGTTGCCATGAGTCTCCACGTAACCTTCCCTTCTCCAGGCTGAACAGCCCCAACTTTCTCAGCCTGTCTTTGTAGGGGAGATGCTCCAGTCCTCTTATCAACTTTGTGGCCCTCCTTTGGACTTGCTCCAACAGTTCCATATCCTTGTTATGTTGAGGGCATCAGATCCAGACGCAGTACTTCAAGTGGGGTCTCACAAGAGCAGAGAACCATGTAGGAAGCTTTTATCATACAGCAGATGAAGTCAAACAAGTAATTTTTTTTCTTTTGGTGGGAAAATGCCACGAGGTTATTGTGTCGGAGAGTGGGAAGCAGTGAGATTTTGAAGATCACCACAAGACACTGCACACTTAAATGCTGAGAAAAGCTCCTTATGTTCTCAAATGTTTTCTGGGTAATGAAACCTGGAGACTACTATCCCTGCCCTTTGTGCCCAGTGTGAAGTGCTCAGAGCACTGCAGGCTGCACCAGCAGGCCTTCTCACACAAGGAGCACGAGCTGCCTGCCCAGCACATGCAGCAGTGCTGGCAGGACACAGAGCTGTGGGTGGCACTGCCCCACGTGCCCACAGCCACATGGGAGCACAACTTGTCCCACACAGCATTGGGGTGGGCATGCTGCTGTGTATTTCCAAAGGGGATCATGCACAGCTGCAGAGGGGTGTCCATGGACACACAGGGTGCGGTGCCAGCGGAGGAGGCTGTTTCCGAAGGGTGGACCATTTCCATGGGAGCAGTAGGGTCTCTGACGCTCCCTTCCAAAAAGGGCAGCCCCAGAGTCACAGAACAGTGGAGATCTCGCAGCAGGAAGCTGCACTGGTGGGGACGGGACAACCTCCCTGCTGTCTCCACAACAAGCTCCTCTGTCCCCTTCCTCCTGCTCCTCTACCTGCCTGCGGACCTTCAGCACCCCAGGCAGAGCACAGAGCTCTGCTCTCCATGGCCACTTCGTTGGACCATTTCTGTAGGTCAGTGGTCCCATGCCCTTGCTGCTCAGTAGCTGACTGCCTCTCATGTTGCTGTGGGAAGCCACATGCAGCAATCAGATGGCAATAAAGGTAACAGCAAGGCAAGACGTTTCATTCTCCTTTTTTTCCCCACTGTGCACTATATCAGTTTCTGACAGGGTACAATCTGTAGGGAAATTTTTTTCCCTGCAGCTTATTCTTGAGGGCTGCAGAGTTCTTGCCTGTCTCCAGCACAGAAGTTGCATCCCTGCTGGACAGCCATGGGCTACTTCCCCTTCAAGAGAAAGGACCTGTGACAGGAGGCAGAACTAGTCCTTGCAGATCCATAGGAAGCAGCATCCTATAGCACTGGAGCTGAGAGGAGGGGCAGGATGTGGTGACAGGATCAGTGAGACAAGAGTCAGCTACAGTCTCAGATTATCCAAGAGTAAAGTGCAGGGTAGTATCTGTGGTATCCTGGGACAGTCCCTGATGCCTTGATTCCCAGGCTGGCTCATCTACAGAAAAGCATTGATGGCAAAACACAATGCTCCAGAAAGGAGTGGCTGGTGGTGGGAAACTCTTTGCTCCTCAGACATATTGATGAGATGCTTCATCAGTTGCTCCCAGTGTCTTCTGTTCTGACACATAGGTCATGTCCAGCCACTGAGCTCTGGGCAGCCTGCTCTGCCCTTCTGCCCCTTGCTGTGGCTATCACTCTCACTGCCTCACGCAGGCTGAGTGTCTGAGGAGAACACTGACTTTCTAATTGATAATACACAGGCCAGGTGACAAAAGTAATTTTTGTCTTTTTCCCGAAATGGTACCATCTAAACATATAGTCACTTAGCCAGAAGATTGGGACCACTGTCCTTTCAGGTCAGCAATTCCTTAACTAATGTTTCTACATCTCTGAGGTTGGTGAGATACTGGAACCCAGGGAGGCTGTGGATGCCCCAACCCTATCAGTGTTCAAGGCCAGGCTGGACAAGGCCTTGAGCAACATGGTCCAGGGGGAGATGCCCCTGCCCATGGCAGGAGTTGGGACTAGATCATCTTTTAAGATTCATCCAAACCCCTTAACATTCTATGATTTCTATGAAACTCCCCAGTCAAGCCATTTAAGTAACAGGTTCAGGCAGTCAGTGCCTCACCACTCCCCTCTCCTTCCACCTGCCCATGTGTATTAAATTGTACGTACTTTCTGATCAAAAGCATTAGCTATGAGTAATGGGTGTAGTGACTGGCTATTGCTGGGGTAATAGTGGGGGTTCAGCTGCAACAATGGCCTGGTTGGGACAGATGCTTCCTGTCACATTCTGTAAGTATTTCTGCTGCTATTCTGGGCAATTCACTCAAAAAATACCAACTGAAGTGTAGTAAGTACTTTATTGATAGAATATCATGCAGAGTTCAGAAACCATTGGACAGTTCACAGCCTAGCCACGTGTGAAATTCAAATCACATCTTTTGTTCATTTCAATATGGAATCTTCACTTGCTAAAAGGGAAGAAAAAACAAACATGGTTAGGACCACTAGCCACTCCCATGCACAAATACGCAAAACATCAGAGGAATCAAAGGCTACTTTCATGTAATTTCTTTCTAGTCAGTTTTTGTGATTCTCACTTCTGTTTATTCAACAGAATTGCAATTCATACTTTGGAGTAAAGGCACTTTTAAGTTTACTCATTGGTAAAAGACCATTTTCTGAATTGATGAGTCAAATAAGCCCAGAAAAAGCTATCATTACACATATGTCCAGTCATCCAACTGTAAGGAAAAATCTCCAGCAACTACATTGCATTCAATGAAAGCTTAACAATTGCTTTTCTGAAAAAAACACACCAAAAACGTTGCTGGGAACACAGACCTGTCATCTTTATGCCATTTTCAAAGAGATTAAACATTCTAAAGAAATAATCAGAGAACTTCATTTTTAAGTAGACTGGCAACACCACAGCATAGCCTCTACCTCCAAAATTAAAAAGTTTCACCTAGCTAGAGAACATCTAAAATGTTCATTTATTTAGTCCATGACCAATGGAGACTATGTATTTAAGATGGCAAAACAGCCATGCAAAATGGCTTCATCTCTAGTAGGTGATACAAATCACCCAGCTGCATATTTGACTTTCTGTATGTGTAGTTCATTTAACTTTACAGTGTTTTGTTCAGTGCTAGTTTTGCTTAGGACAATGGAAATGTCACCAGTTTCCATGGAACAAGTTACCGAGTGTGTAGCTGCACCAAGAACAGCCTCAGCTATTAGTCAGTTTTCTGACTCTTCTTAACTGTAAGTCCACCCCAAAAAAAAACCTTGCTGAAACCAAGCTAGAGAGCACACTCCTCTGTAAGGCAGCAGGGAAGGAATCCTCTGTTAGAAACACACAGGGGAACCAAGAAATAATCCTAAGGACCAGGGCGACAACGTCGCAGCAGGAATATTACAGGGTGGAAGGGAATGAGAAAATAGAAGCAGTACTAATATGAACTGATCCCCTACAGCATGTATTTCTTCACATGAGAGATAAAACAAATGAAGTTGACCTCTAACACTACACCTGTGATACCGCTTAAAATTCTGGAGTTGCAATTACATGCAGCTAACTACGGCTTCTAGTTTAGATGATCAGTCATACTTATGAAGTCCCTGCACTGCATGGAGAAGAGGGACTGTAAATTTGTTGCATACAGCTGAATAAGGAGCATCCTACTACAGTCATTAAACAGATCCAGTCATTCCTCACAGGATAAGCAGCAGTTTTTAGCATTTTGTTTTCTCATTGGAAATTCAGATAGCCATTTAACAAGTCCTGACTCCTTTCAAATGCATTTTTAACGCTTCCTCCGATGACCTCTTCCAAACGCAAGCATCACTGAACAGCAGCACTATTTACTCCTCACATCACCCTAAGCATTGGTTCCATGGATTAGCTGTAAGCCTCAACTTCTCCTAAAAGCACTGCGGTAAAACAGCAGTCCAGCAGCCAAACGTGGGATACACAAACTAAACGGAGGAACTACCTTCTGCGATCTCTTTTGCGATCCGCTCCAGCTCCTCACGTTTCTTTTTCTCCTCCGCCTCTATTCTTCTCTCTTCTTCAGCAATCGGCTTCAGGTAGTCTGCCACCAACACACTCGCTTTAAAACACGCCTTCCCGAACCCACGGCGGAAAGCTGCGCGCCCGCAGGCTCGCTCAGAAAGGAGGATAAGCCAGCTTTTTGCCGGCACAAAGGCACAAATCCGTAGGGATGTGTGGCCTCGTCCCGGCAGGGCCGCCCCGGCAGGGGCGGGGGGAAATGGCGGCCGGGCCGCCTCAAGGTGCCCTTGCGGGGCCCGGCGCGGGGAGCGGCCCCCGGGACGCCGCACTCACCGTATCGCTTCTTGCCGTAGATCATCCCCACGAGCAGCGCCGAGTAGCGGGTGAACTGCGGGACGAGAGACAAGGACGCGCCCTTCGCTCAGCCC
>NW_020884909.1:1655140-1659863 GCF_003945725.1 Corapipo altera | reverse complement strand
CCCCGGGACCCGCCGGACACACCGCCCGCCGCCCTCACCTTGATGAGCGGCGAGACCTGCACCGGCGGAACCATCCTGGCGGCGGCGGCGGCCGGAACTGACGGCGGCGGGCGGAAGGGGAGGAGAGAAGCCGTGAGCGGGCAGCCGGGAATTGCGGGTGCCGTTCGCTCCAGGGTTTGCCGTTCTGGCACTCGAAGAATTCCCAAGGCGCAGGGGCTGGAGCATCTCTCCTGCAAGGAGAGGCTGAGCGAGCTGGGAGTACGCAGCCTGCGAGAGAAGTTGATCGGGGGGGAATCTCATCGATGTTTTTCAGTGGCGGATAAATGGGCAACAGACTGAGATGTAAGAAATTCCTTTTTAAGTGGAGAAAAAAAAAAAAAAAAAGCCAACTTTTTTTTAGTCCCGAGGGTTGACCCGTTTGAAAACAGATATTAGAAAAAAAAGATTTCACTGTTAGGGTGATGAGGCACTGGGATGGGCTGCCCAGGGAGGCGGTGGAGTCACCATCCCTGGTGTTTAAAGAGGAGTCTGGATCTGGCACTGAGTGATGGGGTTTAGTGGTTTAGGGGTTACAGTCCAGATGGCTGGACCCTATAAGCTGTTGAGTGGTTGGTGTGTCTCTGTGCAGGTGCTCAGTATGACTGGACACAGACCTTGGCAACCAGGTCTAGCTGCCCCTACTTTAAACTGGAGGGTTGGACTAGATGGTCTCAAAAGGTCCCTTCCAGTGTCATCCGTTCTGTGATTCTGGGATTGTAATAATCGTTGTGTTTTGCTTTAATTCTCCTAGAGACAAAAGCCTGTGATGTTTAGTAAATCTGTAAAGAACAGCTAGCTACAGTAAAATTTGGGAATGTTCTACTTGAGAATGACACAATTCAAATTAGTGCAGTTTGTTTCTCGAGAACGTACCAAAACTATCACAATGATCCTGAATCAGCTCTGTTTATACGAAGTCTCACATCAAGTTTCCCCTCAAGTTTACGTTTTTAGATACTACCAAATTTGGTTTGAATAATAGTCTCTTGACTATAAGAAAAAATAAAATTGTTCTTTTTGCAGAACAAATTACTTATTTGGAAGTGGGATAAAAAGAAGAAATGCATTAGTTAGTCAATACAGTTCCTTGTAGTATTTATACATTACAATTCACTTCAGCCTTGTAAACACTACAGTGAAACTTCTCGGTCAGATTCAGTTTGCAGTCTCATTTTCTTCAAGTACCAACAGAAATAGAATCAACATTTCTTCACATCACATTAAAAGCATTTGTGTGTTTTATACAAAATCACAAAACTGAGGTTTTTGATGGTTTTGAAGGAAAAAACCCCCCACCATCTAACATAACTGTAAACATTGGATATAAGTTTCACCTGCAGGGCAGAAATAAAGAGCTACAAGCTTTGTTTTTGCACTGATTGAAATTTATTACAAATACACATATTCACTACCTATTATGTCCCTGCTGCACATTAGAAACAAAACCATACAGAAAAAGTGCTTTTATTAAGTATCAGAAAAATCCTGGTACACACAACACTATGGAAGTTGTTTAACCTCAACTAGGTATAAATCCCCTTGAGTAGCTGAACATACTCTCTTCACACGAAGGATGTAATATTTACAATTACATATAGGTATCAAGGTGCTTCAAACCAAAAGCACAAGTGCTTTCAAGACTGATCTCAACTAAAACCAGATATCTGAATTTGTTTTCACCTCTAATTTCTTCAGGCATACTTTGCCACAGTATTTTTTTTTTCAAGATGAACAACAAAATTCCCCAAATGCCTTTAAATATGGCATTAAAGTTGTCAGGCACTAAGACAGTTCAAGATACAAACTAATGGCTCTGCCAAAAAGAAATGTTAAAGGCTTCCAGGGCAGCCAGAGGCTAGATGACTTGATAAGCATAAAGCTTATCAAACCACATAAAAGGGTAAAAAAAAAAATCCACCAAACCCTAGACTGGAACTTCTACAGGGTTAGTTTCTTCTGCTGTCTTCCTGAGACTCAGACGACTTAGTAAGCCACTACTCAGGAAAAAACTCAACTCCCTTACCTGAGGGGGTACTCTCATATGTGGCAGTCTGATACTCTCTTTGAATATGACATCATGCCTTCAGAATAACAGAAGGATGTTCCATTCAACAGACAGGAAAACAGACACAAAAAGCCTGAGAAATGCAAACTTTTCAGATGAGCTGCTGCTGCAGGACAGAACACAAATTTACCTCTAGTCCCACAGCCCTTTTCCCTGGGAGGTTATCAAAGTTAGTTGAAACCTTGGACTGTGGCAAAGCCACATGAATCCTCATTTGTTACATATATCCTTTTTTAAAAAGAACAAATATGCCCAAAGAACTTGTGTTCAGGTAGCCTGGAAGACTGCTATCACAACTGCAACTCCCATCTAAACTCACACACAGAGCCACTCAAACGCAGCAGGTAGGTTTCCAAATGCTATCCCCACTTTATGACTATGCAGAACAGACACATTTGCGGGGGGGAGGAAGAGAAGGCCAGCAACCTGTATGCACAAATGTTCCACCATGATGCACCTTCCAGAAATCCAGAGGTCTCCACTGTCGTTCATACCTCACTTCTTATCTTACAGTAGCACAACCAGCTTCTGTTCTGGTGTTTGGTTACCATTTTGCTGGGCACCTGTTTTTGCACTTCTTAATCGAGCATCACTAGAGTTACATGTCAAGCAGCATTTTTTTCCTGTAGAGTAACTCTAAAGGAAACAGAACATGCTTTTCTTTGTATCCCCTATTTGCCCAACATTTTCAATAGCAGATTTTGGAAAAAGGGTCTCAGGCATGACCAGCTAAAACTTAAATATGCCCTAGTTATGGTCAACGCAGGCTTTGGTTTAGGTCAATATAATCCACACATGAAGATAATGTGAGTTAGAAGAACTAAAGTTAATCTTGTAACTTCACATGCACTGTGTGGAAATTTAGGACAGTGTTTCAGTAGGAGACAAACATGCCTCTTCTTCTTCTAACAACACAACCTTCCGTCTAGAGAGAGACATCATGGTCTTTACAACAGTTAAAGAAATTCTAACAAAAATGCGCAAGGCAAGAAAAGCAAATGGGATTACAATCTGCATAAGATGGAAAATTGCTGTGGAAAATTCACTTAACAAGCACGTTAAAAAGAAGGTCCCAAGGCTTACACAAGGATAGAGAGCCAGCTTGGCAAACATAAAGGCGTGCTCCTTGCCACCATATCTAGCAAATGGATGCAAAGTTTCCCTTTCATTGAGGAGGGCTGTAGTCCATATTGCAAACTGAAATATGCTGGCAAAGAAGGTGATAACACAGCTGACCTGAATGGCTTCTATTTCATTATGAGACTTCTCTGCAAATTCACTGGTCAGCTGGTAAGCTAGTGGAAGCCCACCAATGAAAGCCAATGAAAGTATGTTAAGCAGTCCCATTAATCGGGTAGCTTTTGTTACATAAAGGAAAAGCGAGTGATGGACAAACCACAGGAGACCGATTGTAACAAATGAGCCAAAGTAAGCAAGATAGTTTGGCCCATATTCGCTTAAAGCTTCAAGAAGACTGCCATGGAACTTCTCCTCAACTTCTCTGGGATCAGGGACATTGTCTTCACTGTGGAGAGAAAACTTACTTTACATATTACTGTTATAAAACCACACCTATAGCAACACTGAACTGTGTTGCTTTACTCTGAGCAAGTAGGGAACAACAGGCATCCATCATAACTTCTAACTTAAAAGTGTTTCAAATAACAGCTCTGCAAAGAAATTAGGTCTAAAAGGAAATCTGAATGCAAGCTGGCATTCCTCTAATAAAGTTGCCGCAGTGACTAAACAGCTTTCGTTGGTAAAAGCCTTTCATCTGAAAACATAAATGAACAAAAGAGAAAGCTTTTTTCTTCAAGACTCCACATCCCAACATGTATTACATAAACTGGTGATCACTACGGCTAGAACATGGACGTTAGAAGTATTTTTGGTTTGTATTCTGTATCTTTTCAGAAAATCATACCTAAAGTAACCACTGCAGGTTTTAGAAGTCACAGACAATGTCTGATGGACTTTATTTCCTCAAATATTACATACAAAGTTAATATATTTAACAATACAAAGTGAAAGAAGCAGTACAAAGCCTTACCATATATCCAAAATGAGCAGGGTTGCTACAATAGCATAGACTCCATCACTGAACGCTTCTACCCGTTCTTTACTTAGAGGCTCACTGAGGTAAAAAGTGAAGGTTTCTAGGCTATGGTGTTCCTCCTCTTCATCCCTCTGACCTGGAAAAAAATTCAGATGCTTAATAATGAAATAAGAAGGAAGTATAAAACAAGGTAGTTCAACAACCTACTGTGACCTCCCTTTCTCTTTCTCCCCACCTGCCAAAATTTTTCTGTAGGAAAAAGGGTGCCAGTCATCCACACAGGTCAGTCACTCCACTTTTTTTTTTTGGCATCTGTGCCTCTCCCTTAAGTTCATGTTTCTTTCAAGACAAGCATTTCAGGGACAAAAAAAAAGCCCTGTCCTTTAAATTGTATGGCAAACAATTTCCTCCAAGTGAATAGTGACTCAAAGCTGTAATTGTACAAACCAAATCAGATGCTGTGCTTCAGGAAGCCCTAACAGCTGTAGGTCCTCTATGACAGTGTGAAGAACTTATGGTAGAAAAAAACCCCTCTCTGGAATATGGTGGCTAAACTGGGATAT